>NC_142312.1:24196060-24347575 GCF_054855325.1 Carica papaya | reverse complement strand
AATAGGGATCAACTTATTTGAATAAAAATTGTATCTTCTCTGTTATATCATTTTATATGCACCTGGTTGGCAATAGAGAGGTGGGGGAGACCAATTTTCCGACTAAACAGATTTGGAAGGTGAAGGCTCCATTAAGAATTTCCTTCTTTGCTTGAGAGGCGGTTAAGGAATGTATGCTAACTATGGACAACCACATACTTCTTTGGTGTCCGATAACTTACAGCCTATGGACTTTGGTCTATGGTCTTATGGGTATCAATTGGGCTATAGCTGGGTCAGTGAGAGGTAAGTTAATGGCGCAGAGGGGTTCTGTAAGAAGAATAGAAATGTACGTCTTATTCCTTTGATTATTTTTTAGTTATTTGGAAAGAGAGAAACAAGAAGGCTTGTGAGGTGATTGAAGGGCAGATTGTTAATATTAAAGACAGGTGGTTCCATTATTTTGGTTCCGTGATTTTGGGACATAACTTGGAAAGGATGGAATATTTTGGAGTTATGGTTTATATGCTTATTGACTTATAAATATTTTGTACATGAGTGGTACCTCCTTGGTGCCATTTACTTAATATACGTCTTACACTTTTTTTTTGAAATATCAGACAATAATTGTTATTCACAAAGGTACCAAGGGGTACCGCCCATGTAATATACGTTTTGCATTTTTTATATCAAAATAATAATAAAAAATAATAATAAACATCTCTTGTTATTGACAAATATCTATTCTAAGATCTTATTTTGTATCATTCTACCCATTTGGTGAAAACTTGACATCTAATTTTGAAATGTTGTGGTAAGAATGTCAAAATTGGAACTTGTATATGAGTACATCAACATCAAACCACCAAGTGATGTTATAGATGTTACTTTTTTAGGTTATTAGTTCATGGGTTTAAACAATGGAATGTTCATTTTGATGACCTTTTATTCATCAGAATCAAATGGTGAAAAGAAGTATGAAGAATTAAGCTGATATTTAATCAACCGGGCGAGAAAAGTAGAAGTGTATTTCGGTTTTTAGAAGTTTGCTGCCTAGTGAATGTTGATTTTTTTTGGTTGGGGACTTGGTGTTTGTGGCTTTTTTTTTCCATGTATTTCATGATCTTTAAACTTTTAAAGGGAATACTGAAACCATAAATCCATTTCACTCGGTCACAATAAAATCATGGCCATAGAGTTGCCTAGCTTGAATCATCATAAGAGAAGTATTATTACTAGAATGCTAACATGTCTTTGGACTCGGTTTCTAGGTGGAGATGGCACAGGATCTATGGCAGCGGCTGATGCAACAAAGTAATTTTACTTCCAAGCTATTATATTTTTTGTTTGTTAAATCTTGATTAATTTCACATTTTTGTTTAAACTTAACAGAGAATTATTCATCAGTTTCCACTTAGTGTGTTTTTTTTAATTTTTCGGTTTCTATGTGTCTGTGACTTATTTTTTCCATATATTTCCTATCTCTTAATGGTGTTGCTTGTCATGACAAGATTACGTGAATGATGGGTGCTAGATGGGAACCTCACCTGTCTTGGATACTAAAGAACTAAGAAATTTTAGCTGGGATGTGTTCTGTTGGATATTGTCATGTAGGTCCCTGCCACTAGATACTGCTACCATTTTGGTAAATGATTCAAGTGGTTTCTATGTTGCCACGTGGCAATGTGGATGGCGCATGCCATGCTGAAGCAGTATTCTTTAGGGAAACTAAAGCTTCATTTGGTGTATAAAAACATTTTTTTGTTTTCATGCTCGAGATTCATGCGTGTTTATGCATATATTTTTTAATGACCAGTTATCTCAAAAAAAGATTGTAGAATAATCAAAATCAAATGAAAGTCTTTTAGGAAACACAAAAACAATATTTTGAAAATTTCTAACCCCATAATAATTTTTATTATTATTCTCTTTATTATTTTTTTGAAATAATTTATTATTTTTTTCTTTATTATTCTCTTTATTGCTATCTAATTTATATAGTTTTGTAAGTGAGATACATATAAGTTGAGAAAATGAAAATTAGACAATGTTTTCATGCACCAAATGGAATTTATTTCTTTTGAAAGCAAAGCAAGAATGATTTTAACAAGGCACTGAGGAGTGCCACCCAAATACAACTTGGCTACAACTAGGGAAAATGAAAACTAATGGAAAAAGTAACTGGGATTTTGTGCACTCATGCATGTGTTATTTAAATTACGAAGTTCCATGCCTTAGTTATAGGGGGGTCAAGGAAACTTGGGATCAACATTTCGACCATGGGTTAGATGAAGGCAGATGCTTGCCAGATTAGACAGTAGATACCAGGAAATTTTTTGCCTTAAGATGTTGGGGTGAGTAGAATTATACCAAGTTGCAATTTGCATGTGTTCTCTAGTTTTCTCAGAAGTTCTGTTATTTGTTAACTCTTTACAGAAAGGAACTCTTGAGGGCCATTGATGTGCGACTTGTGGCGGTTAGGCAAGATTTGACTACAGCTTGTGCTCGTGCCTCATCTGCTGGTTTCAACCTTGATACTGTTTCTGAGCTCCAACAGTTTGCTGATCAATTTGGTGCACATAGACTGAAGTAAGGAACTCGAAAACCATTTTTCGATTAAGCTTTTGTCCTTTGATTGTGTGGTTCCTATCTGTGTATTCGAGTCTGCCTCATATATGCATGGGAGATGTACCTGTGAATGCATCTAGTTATCATTATCTTGAGCTTGTTTAACTTAGTTATTCTATAAATGCTTACCTTATCCAACGAACAAAAAACCTTGTCATTTCTCTCTTTTTTTTTCTAGATCTCATGAACCAGAGTTGGCTGACATATAATTTACCTGTTTATTCATCAGTAATGATTTATTTCAGCATCTTGAAATGCTCTAACATATTAGTTTGAAATGTGATAAACTTTCTGTGCTCCTCCCTTCCTTCCTCGAGCCATGGAATAGTATTCCTTTATAACCTTGCAACTACATATGTTTTTGTGCTTTCTAAATGAGTCTTTTCTTTCTCCCCGATATTCATTATTGAGTAGTTTTACTTTTAGTTCTAATGGCGTAAAAATATTGATAAAAGTTTTATCTATTCATTATTGAGTAGTTTTACTTTTAGTTCTAATGGCATAAAAATATTGATAAAAGTTTTATCTATTTATTAATGAAGGATAAAATATATATATTTTTAGTAATATAGATAAAAATTATGATGATTCATATAGGAGAAACATAAATACATGAAATAGATATGAGATATTTTCTTAATGTTATAATTTAAATAAACATAGTTCACTTTATTTAATAACCTCTCCTCATGGCGTATCCAGAGGTATGGTATTAACTAACTTTATAATAATATATAAAATATGATCTATATATATATATAGAGGGAGAAAAAAAAATTCCTATGAAGGAGACAATGATAAATAGTGATAATTGTATTGTTTAATTGGTTAGATATTAAAAAATACATATAGTAATTTATGTTAATCATGTACTTTTTGAACTCTTTTATTATCATAAAATAATAAATTTATACAAAAATACATCTAAAAAATAAAAAGTGCAAAGAAACAAATATGGCAATGGATCCCATTTAAAAATAATATAAAGTAATATAAGTAATGTAAGTATAACTATATATAATATTTTTCTTCATAAACTGCATCTTTTGCCAATAAGCACCATCATGAAAATATTTAGGTTTGTGTTTCATTGATGTTTTATCTTTATCTCTATTTCTTCTGTTAGCAATATTGGATTTATAGTCATCAACACTCTTCACTAAATAAAACATTCAGATTTATGTTTTATCTTCTTAATTTTGTAATGACTAATATATAATATTTTCTTAAAAAATAATTAACTGATTATCTCATCATATGATAAGAGATAATTGTGTCTATAAATTATCATATTTAATAATTAGCTGATTATTTTTCTATCTCATGCAATGCACGTAATATAGTAGTTATAGTTCTAGTATTATATTCTTAAAATTTATTGTCATAATTCTATTTAGAAACTATTATTTTTCTAGAAATACTTAAGTTTAATATTATTTCATCCATTCAGTTATTAATTTTGTAGTTTTATATTTTATTATATTTAAGAAAACGAATTATATAGTATTAAATGAATATTTAAAATCAATACATAGAAATATTAGGAACCATTAATTAACATATGTTAAATAATGAAAAGGTACATATATCAACATATGCCCTCTTGTATTGAAATCTATTTATATCTTTATAGTTTTACAAAGATCTTTCCCATTAATATAGCAAGATCTTTGTATACTATTGCAATCATAATAATATAACAAGCAGTTTATAAGTAAATTTAAAAGTAGATAACAAATTAAATCTTATGATAAATTTTCTCATTGAAATAATATATGAACAAACTATATCATATTAATTTTTAAAATAAATGAATAAATTTTATCGGAATTTGATACGCACATAGCATATGTAGAAGGCTAGTGTGTGTGTATATATATATATATAGTAATGTCTTTGTAGTCAATGGTCGTAATTTAAAAAATCAAATAACCTTGCCACATGGTGCATCCAAAGGCAATCTTATCAGCCAACTCTATGTAAGCACGTGTAATATGATGCATATATACTTATTTGAAAAGAATATGATGTATATATACACACACTCATACATATATTTTAGATCTTGGAATGCAGAGTCACTTTTTTTTTATATATAATTCAGAGTCACTTTTATTAATCCTCTTCTTTTTTGGTTGTGATTTTGATGATTGCTATATGTTACTTAACAAATCTGTAATTTTTTTCTTTAGCAGGAACTAAACTTCTAAGTACTAAATTGCATTATGGTTTTTAGATGCTCTTATTGTTTTATCTCTGTGAAAAGCAACTAGTTGCAATTGTTAGGATGTTTTAGGCAAAGTTTATTTGAGTAGGTTGCAGGTCCACCATTGTGCCTTGTACATGACCGGGTTAAGAGTGCAATTGACTAATGAGCTTATTCAGAGAATGAAATCTTACAATGTACTTTAGATAGGAACCACCAATGTGAAATTAGGTGGGTTTGGTCAGATAAGGACTACTGAGCTCATTTTAAATGTTTAGAAATTTTAAAATGAAAGGTTCGAAAAGCATTAAGAACTTTACGTAATGTCTAGATATTTTGAGCCTATAGAATGTTGTTTGATGTGTGACAAGTGATTGATAAAGGGAGCTATGAAATTTAAATTAGCATGTTGTTTGCTTTTTTTCTCATTTTTTTCTCATATTTGTAATTTAGATCATAAAATGTTTAAGGTTGTGATTTTATCATCATATATTCCTGTTCAATGTGTGTGCTTTATATTTTCTCATTTCAGATCTATATTAAGCAACCAAAAACTGTCAATTTGTTGTGGAAGGACACCTGGGGAAATCTTATGTTTGTTGTTTCGGGACATCAGATTGCCCCCTTATAATAATAACTGACATCAATATATAGCATAAAATGGACTATAAACATGTGGTCACATTTGGCTCCTTATTTCTTTTTAATCTTATATTGTCCTATTGATTTCAGCTGTCATGAGATTGTAGAATAGTGGTGTGATTTCTTCTAATTTTTTGGAAATAAAAGTGTAGTATTAACAAACATGAAGGGGGTGTAACCCATATGCAAAAGTTGGATTTCTTCTAACTATTGGATCTTATTTTACAATAGAAAGGCATTTGATGATGGTTTCAATGTGTAACAATTTAGCAGGTATAGATGTCATAAGGCTGCTTTCTGCATTCAAACTTCAAAATATCTTTTATTTGCCTCTTTTTTTCCTCTGAAATTGATCATTATTATTTATCAATGATTATTGATGTGTAGTCTTATAATTGAGTGGTAAAAAAAATTTGTGCAGTGAAGCATGTACCAAATTCATCTCCTTGTGCCAGAGAAGACGGGATGTAATGAGTTCATGGAGACCAGATGTTGACGATCAAGCCATCCGGTGTTCATGGGGGTCTGACATGTCAATTGATGATCCTACAGAAGACCAAACTTGGTCCCACAACATTGTCAGGCCTCACCAATCGTTCATAAGTAAAAACCATTCAGCCAATCAGGAACAACCAAAGACAACACAAAAGGAGCAACTTGTAGACCATTTAAAACTCAACACGTTTCAACAAGACAAGTCCACATCCAGCTTATCTACAACACAACAACTTAGCCAAGATGAAAAGAATGAAAAAGAGAAGAAAGATGAGGGTCTGACAGAGTCATCGACTAATCAGGTGAGTCAACCCACCAGACGACTGAGTGTACAGGACAGGATCAACCTTTTTGAAAACAAGCAGAAAGAGAGCTCAAGCTCTGGCGGTAAACCGATTTCTGTAGGCAAATCTGCTGAGTTGAGAAGACTCTCCTCTGATGTGTCATCTGCTTCTGTAGTCACTGAAAAGGCTGTTCTGAGAAGATGGAGTGGTGCCAGTGATATGAGCATTGATTTGGGTAATGACAAAAAGGATAGCAACATAGATAGTCCTTTGTGCACACCCTCTTCATCATCTGTTTTGCAGGTCAGAAATAATACTATTTCAGGATTACCCGAGGATAACTATCAAAAGAACCAGAAGAAGTTGAGTGACATTAGTGATTCTGGTTTGAAAGATAAGGACGAAAAGAGTGATGCTGAAGGAGTTGGTGATTTTGGGCTGAAGGATCAAACAGAGGTGAAAACTTGGGGTGGCAACTCTTCAGGGAAAGAAGAAGAGGTGGGGTTGAAGGGGCGTGTAAATTGGAAAGATCAAGTGGGTTCTTTTACTACACAGTACAGGTCTTCCACAGGTAAATCAGAAAATGGAGGATTGGGGGATCATGGGGTTCCTCATGAGAAAAAGGTTTCTATTGGTGGGGGTGAGAAGAATGCTGCATTTAAAGACCAAGCTAGTTCTGAGTTGCAGTCCAAAGGCATGTTGAATGAGCCAGCGTTTGTTGATGTAAAAAGCCAACCAACTTCTGAGACTCAGATTGGTGGTTTTGTGGGAAAGCTTGGGGCCGTCAAGCTTGATGATGAGTTTAGCACTGGAGTGGAGGATGTTGAATTGAAAGATCAGCCTGCGATGCAGTCACGCATTAGGTGTCCTCGAAGTTCACAATCACTCTCAGGGCAGCTTGAAGTTAGTGTTGGAATCAAAATTAAGGAAATTCAATATGAAGGAAGTCAGGAAGAGCAGGCGGCTCCTCAGGCACAGTGGAGATCCTTTGTTGTCGGAGCTGAAGAAGTTGGGAACAAAGAAGCGACCTTATCTGAAAAGCAGTCTGTCAAACTGGAAGGCTCTGGAGTCCAGAGAATGAAGTTCCAGAAACCAGATTCTGCAGGTTCTGAACAGATCAAGAAGTTTCAGGGAAGGAGGGATGAGATAGGTTCTGTTCGTGTGAATGACAAGCCAACTTTTCCAGTAAATATAGTTTCAGAGAATGAAGGTAGTTGTGGTACAACACCAACAATGCTGATAGAGCAAGTTCAGAGGGTAAGACAATCAAAGGGAAATCAGGAACTCAATGATGAGCTGAAAATGAAGGCAAATGAGCTTGAAAAGCTTTTTGCTGAGCATAAACTTCGAGTTCCTGGGGATCAATCCAATTCTGCTCGGCGAAGCAAGCTTTCTGACATGCAGACTGAACAGACATCAAGTTCACAGCATAGGAAGCCTGCAGCTGCAGAGATATCTCCTGCTCAATATCCTGATACAAATGCATTGATTCAGTCAACCGGGAGTTCTAGTAATGTGTCTAAGTTTAGTACTCCTCCAACAACGAAGATGATTGGTAATCAGGATTATACAAATACACTAAGACACAATTTCTCTGAGCTTAGCTTTTCAGATGATTCTCGAGGAAAATTGTATGAGAAATACATGCAAAAAAGAGATGCAAAATTGAGGGAAGAGTGGGGATCTAAAAGGGTTGAGAAGGAAGCCAAGTTGAAGGCTATGCAAGATATCCTTGAGCAAAGTAGAGATGAGATGAAAGCCAAATTCTCTGGGTCTTCTGATAGGCAAGATTCAGGTTATAGTGCTCGCCGGCGCGCAGAGAAACTCAGGTCATTTAGTTCTAGGTCAAATATGAAGAGGGAGCAGGTAGTTTATTGTTATGTTTTTGAGAAAAATATATGCTCAAGTGATAAGTTGTAGATATAAATATTTGGAGTTTTCAAATTTTGCAAACCTTCAGTCTTAGTTTTATGTTTTCCAACTAATTTGATGATGTCATGTTTTGACAGCATCCTATAAGTACATTTCAGAGTGAAGAAGATGAAGATTCATGTGATTTTCCTGACCAGAAATACCATGGGCAAGATAGATCATTCAATGAGTCTTCTCTTGGGGATGGTTCTTCTAGAAGCTCTCAGAGTAAGAAGTTGTTGCCCAACAGAAATACCTCTTCATCTACTCCTAGGAATATTGCTGCGCAAGTTCCACGGTTGTCAGCAAAAGTTTCTAGCACTAGTTCAGGGAGGCGGAGGGGCCAATCAGATAATCCACTTGCACAATCAGTTCCCAACTTCTCTGATCTAAGAAAAGAAAACACAAAACCTTCTGGAGTTAGCAAAACCACTAATCGGATACAGGTGAGGAACTATGCCCGCAGCAAGAGTTCAAGTGAAGAGGTTCCTCCTGCGAAGGAAGAAAAGCCGCGGAGGTCTCAATCTTTGAGGAAAAGCTCTGCTGGCCCTGTAGAGTTTACAGAATTTTCCACTTTAAGCTCCGATGATGTTGGTTTGGCATCTTCAAAATTTGAGAAAGAGCAGTGTGAACAGACTATCCAGGACAAGTTTCTGAGAAATGTGGAGACAAAACCTTTCCTTAAAAAGGGTAATGGTATTGGTCCTGGTACTGGGTCTAGTATTGCCAAGCTGAAAGCTTCAATGTCTTCTGAGACTTTGAAAAATGAAGAATGTGATGAACTTGCCTTTGAGGCAGCACATTCAGTGGATATGGCCGGAGAGGATGAAGAGGAAGAGCTTGAAACAATGGCAGCCGAAGATGGTCCTAACATGGATAATGGAAGAGCAAGACTCAGCCAGGAATTTGACAAGTGCAATTCTGGCTCTGAAAATGGTGATGCCTTGAGATCTCTTTCTGAAATCGATCCTGCGTCAGTTGCAGAATTGCCTGCTGCTGTGCCTTCAACATTCCAGACCGTTGCGTTGCTGCAGGACTCGCCAGGGGAAAGTCCTCTGTCATGGAATTCACGCATGCATCATCTATTCACTTATCAACATGAGACTTCAGACATTGATGCTTCTGTAGACTCTCCAATTGGAAGTCCTGCATCTTGGAATTCTCATTCTCTCACTCAGACAGAGGCTGATGCTGCTCGAATGAGAAAAAAATGGGGAAGTGCACAGAAGCCTATTCTTGTTGCTAATTCATCCCATAATCAATCTCGGAAGGATGTGACTAAAGGTTTTAAGCGATTGCTCAAATTTGGAAGAAAAAATCGTGGGACGGAGAGTTTGGTTGACTGGATCTCTGCTACAACTTCTGAAGGAGATGATGATACAGAAGATGCGCGGGATCCTGCTAATCGATCTTCAGAAGACTTGAGAAAGTCGAGAATGGGATTCTTTCATGGTCATCCTCCGGAAGATGTTTTCAACGAAAGTGATCTCTTCAATGAGCAGGGTAAACTAATAATTTATGATTGTTTTCATAATTATTTATTCTCATATATTCGGAATTATTGTTGATGATAATGCCTGCGCCAGCACATATTTAACATGGTTGTTTCTGACTTTGAATTTATGCATGCTAATGTACTACTACTTTTTTTTTTAAAAAAAAATTTATACATTAAAAATAGAGATTTATTGACCTCTCCTTCTCAGTAGTGGAAGTGGGGAAATATGTCATCTTATACATGTCTGACAATTATTTTACTTAAGTCTTTTATCTTCAGACACTTCTAGGTATTGAGAAATGATTCTTTTGTGAATTCAGGGCCTTACGCCACTATGAAATTATTGAAGGTTAGGTCTTTCCCCAAAGTATGGGGAAATTACTCTTGGGGAAAGCCTCTAGGCTATATTAGTGATAGATATCTTTTGGTAATCAAATTTTGCAACGGTGTTGCCAAGGGTCACAATCTGGAATCAACAAAATGCATTTGCCGTTGCTTTGGCAAGGACATATGATAATCTTAGCAGTCATACCACAATGGCAATTTTGTAAAGAGCAGGATAATTAAACCTTCTGATTCCTTCGTGAGCACGAACATTCTGACAGGCGATTACCAGTTTGTTTTGTTTGTAATTTTTTTTTTCGATTGTCTAGTTTTGTGCTTACAGTGATTACTTGCTGGAGTTTTATTAAGTTTTTATCAACGCTCTTCTGAGTTCGTAAGTGAATATTTTGTTCTGTTTGCTGCAGTTCAAGCCTTAAACAGCTCTATCCCTGTGCCCCCAGCGAACTTTAAACTGAGGGAGGATCATATGTCAGGAAGCTCTATGAAAGGTAATTGTTTATTCTCTAGTTGATAAGATCATATGTCAGGAAGCTCTATAAAAAAAAAAAAGTTACCTGTCATACTTCTTTTCTCCGTTATTTATATCTTCTTAAGGCTGTGAAGCTTTCCTGTGCTTTATTTTAAGCTCCTGATCTGAATTGGCTCTTTTACTTCTGTCATACATAATATAATGGGAACGTAGGATATAGGAATGAAACTTATTTACTTGAATCCTTGCCTGAATATTCGTTGGACATAAATTGGATGGTAACTCCATACTGGTGCAGTTTGGTTATAAACAGCAAGCTTTGGGCATTAGATTAGAATATGCCTGACTGAAGGTCGATAGGGAATTAGTTTTTTGGCTTTTGGTAGTATTTCTGATGGTTAAGTTATATTTTTAACATTTGTTTTGCAGCACCAAGATCATTCTTCTCACTTTCCACATTTCGTAGCAAAGGAAGCGACTCAAAGCCCAGATAGATCAAAGCCTGGTGTGCTTAGAATCATCATAAAATGGTAGGTTGTAAAGAACAATATATATTGAGATAAAAATGCTTGAGGTAGGCACGATACAGCCGTCGATATGACATCTACAATGGTATTATGTACATCTTCATGCATTCATATGAGGGTTTCCTCGTGATTTAGTCAGTTATTTTCTGATTAGTTGTGTTAAAATATGTTGTATATTGCATTGAATGAACAATCGCCAATTGGTGCAATGTCATTGTGGTTTTGGTAGTCTAAGGCATCATTTTTTCCGGTTGGCTTAGCCTTTTGTGATGTGTATTATAAGTTGAACTACTATTAGAATCAAAGATGTTTAGTTCAAGATTAAAGATGCTTGTAAAAGAAGATTCCACTTTTATAATCACATTTTCTTTTCTCTTTTATTTCTCCGGCTAGTTCTTTGCTTTGAGTGGAATTCCAGAATACAGTGGATCTTTCCTCACAAATTTTTGTTTGCTGTCGTTAAGTTTGCTACCTGCCATGATTGATGTGTTAGAGATGATTTCAGCTAAGACAAATTTTGATCATGTTGCAGTATAAAATTTATAAGTATTATATTTTAAAAAATTATACAGTCCCTAATGTTACTATAGATTTTACATTTTTACCAGAATAGTGTATAAATTGCAAATACCACTATCTAGCTTAATTATTGGATTACTCTTCCAGCTGTTTTTTTATTTGCAGGTTATTTGTATTGTCTTATTATTGCTGTATATCTATCACCGAATTCAATGTGCATTTTATGTTCAATATAAGATATATACACACACACACACACACACAATAAGAGAATGCTAAACTACTTTATCATTCATTGATCTGATAACCAAAAAATACAGCAATTGTTACATTTCCCCTCAGGGATGATACCCTACAAGGAAACAAAGTCCTGGGCCCATGCATTACGTCTCTGTTATTTTGTAGATTATGTCCATATGGTTTGGGTTATTTGTTTGGTTCAAAATTTCAAAGAGCAAATCATTCAACAGTCTTCAAGAAGTGAAATTGAACTTATCTTCTGCAGAGTTACCGATTAACCAATTTCTAAATGCTGGTGTAGATCCTAAAGAAATTCTATTTCTTCACGAATTTATCTTGATTCAGAATCTTTTGGTTCAACTTTATTCAAGTTTTGCCGAGGGATCAACTCCACTTGTTTTAAACCTTGAAGTGGTCAAAATATGAGGAATTTCTTATTTATTGAAGTGAACTAAGCTCAATCAGTTCAATTTAATTATTGAAGGAAAAAAATTATCGTCATAACCCATTTGTATTTAGGTTAGGAGAAAGGGGGGAGAGAACAGACAGAGAGAAATGTTGATTACCAAGAATTGATGTTAAAGATTTAGATGGTAGACTGAGTAATTTTTCACCTTTTTGACTCTTTGGTTAAAGAAGTATGTGAGTAGATTTAAGTGATCTTCAACATAACGTATCTCTTACCATTCTTCTCTCACAAGTAAGTAGTTTATACATATATATATATATATATATATGTAGGCATGTATATAAAAAATCTGATGAATTAGTTGACATTTCTAAATAATGTTTGGTTTGAAGTCAATGATATGTGATTCAGTCAAGTCTCAAGAGGAGAAGCTGATTGATAGGACAGTTGCAATAATGTATTTGACGAGGACAAACGGAGAAAGGTTGTAACTCATGCTAATTTAGTGACAAATGGCAAGTGTGGGGTTATGGAACAGCAATAAAACCCACCAAAGTCGTTGTTCTCGAACACATTTCTAATTTAGAAAATGATTTAAACAATTCAACAATCTCCAATTTCAGACCATTAATCATTCACTATACCATATTAAAAATTAAAATATAACTTCATATCCAGTGCCGGCCTTCATGGCCTGGCATTTCGTCCATGAAGAAGAAGAAAAAGAAGAACCAACCTAGAAATATGAAGCAAATTAATAAAATAATTTCTGGGTAAAATAGAAAAAGTTAGAGACTAATGAATCTAATGGAAATCTGGTTTGTTTTATTATAGCATTGTGATTATAGTATAAAAATGGCGGATCAGACAAAGTGGATTTTCCTTAATCCAAAATCCCAAAGTTCGAACCTTGTTCTTTCCTCTTGTCCCTTCTCTCATTCTATATATTTTTCCTCTGATTCTTCTTTGATATTCTCGATAAATTTCCCTCATCTTCAACCTCTCTCTATTCATCCAACCATGGCTAACTCCTCCATGGAACTTGACTACTCTTCCTTCCACCACCGTCAGCACCACACAACGCCTGTTAGCTCTGGCCATTTCTTGCCTTTGAGCTCAAGAAACATGTCCAACGACGCCAGACTTTTGCGTAGAACTTGTTGTCCGGTTACACCTTTTGGCACGGATGATGACATGTCGTGGCAAAGTGAAGTTTCCTGGCAGTTTGAACCATCAGGTTGGCACGACAACCGCAGCCAGCTGGGTGCTGCATTGAGCCCCTGGACAGTCACCAGTACTGCATCAAACACTAGGGTAGTCAGGCGTTCTGCTAATGATTTTTACCTTTCACATACTACCAGTGGATTTAGGAGCTTCTCAAATCCTTACTATGAACATTCTGGTTATGAACCAGTTCCTTCTGGTAGGCTTGAGCTTCATAGTTATGTTGCCACGGACAATGACACTAATCTTGTCCATGGTAAATATCATCACCATGGTGGTGATTATGGCAAGTCCCATTATCAGGGTGAAGTGAGCAGCGGAAGAAAGGTTAGTTCTGCTACTAATAAAGATGATCCTGCCACCATTGATTATTATACAGAGGACGTTGAGAGGCAGTTACGCACATCAAGGATGATTGATTCAAACCCTTTCATGGATGATCATGGTCATCATCATCATGGTGCAACCAATAAGAGGTTCCCTCATGGTCATGGTACAACACATTGTATGCTCGTGAACCATCTCGATCACGGCCTGCAACATGATTCCTGGGAAGGAACTACTCAAGGTTATGGTGACGATAGTAGATATGATGATGTTGATCATCGATATGGGGGTTTCGGTCATGCAGACAAAGATGAAGTGGAAGAAGAAGAAGAAGAAGCACCTAAGGCAGTTAGTTTATTTAGTTTGTTCAAGTATTCAACAAAATTTGATATGCTTCTTATACTCTTGGGCTGTTTGGGAGCTCTTATCAATGGAGGATCTCTTCCTTGGTATTCATATCTTTTCGGAGATTTTGTGAACAAGATTGCTAAAGAATCAGATGACCCAGACAAATCCAAGTTGATGAAGGATGTAGAAAAGGTTTCAAAAGCACCATTTTCAAGTTTGTTTACCAGGAAAAAACCAGGATTCTAATTTTTGCTAACCCTTCTAAATGAAGTTATTTTCTTTTCCACTTATGGTTTTCTTGAAAACTGAAATTTTGCAGATATGTTTGCTTATGTCTGCTCTAGCAGCAATAGTTGTGGTTGGAGCATACTTGGGTAAGGCATTTATAAATTTTTTGTAATGCTTTAACATATTTTTTACTGGTATTTTGGAAGGAAACCTCGTCAAAAAAGGATTAAAATATTTTTCAGAATCAAATGTGTTAAAATTTTATTGTTCTTGGTGCAGAGATCACCTGTTGGAGGTTGGTGGGGGAGAGGTCGGCTCAACGAATAAGAACCAAGTATCTGAGAGCAGTTCTGAGACAGGATATTGGTTTTTTTGATACTGAAATCAACACTAGTGATATTATGCATGGAATTTCAAGTGATGTTGCACAGATCCAAGAAGTTCTGGGTGAGAAGGTCTGAGTAGTTCTATTTTTCTTCTTTGATTTCTTTCTGGCTCAATCACTAATATCAAATTTACATTACATATAAGACCTTATTGGCTAAATAACTATCTTTAGACAGGCAGAGGACTGGCTATATGATTGAAAGATGACATCAATGCATCATATTATATCATATTATCCTTCTTTAATTGCAGATGGCACACTTCATCCATCATATATTTACTTTCATCTGCGGATACATAGTCGGGTTTCTGCAATCGTGGAAAATATCATTAGTAGTCATCATATTATATCATATTATCCTTCTTTAATTGCAGATGGCACACTTCATCCATCATATATTTACTTTCATCTGCGGATACATAGTCGGGTTTCTGCAATCGTGGAAAATATCATTAGTAGTTCTCGCTGTCACGCCGCTAATGATGTTCTGTGGTATTGCTTATAAGGCCATCTACGGCGATTTAACTGCAAAAGAAGAGGTATGTAATAGCACTGAATTAATAAGCTTAAAGAGATTCACATTTTGATTTTTGATAACCATCTTGACTTTTTTCTAAGAAAAATTTCTATTATTTTTGAAGGTTTCCTATAAGAAAGCTGGTAGCATTGCTGAGCAAACGATAAATTCGATTAGGACTGTATTTTCTTTTGTTGTGGAGGATCATTTAGCTGCAAGGTACACTGAGCTATTGGAAAAATCAGTACCTATTGGTAGACAAATTGGCTTTGCCAAAGGTGCAGGAATGGGAGTTATTTACTTGATTACATATTCAACATGGGCTATCGCCTTCTGGTACGGATCTTTATTAGTTGCCAGGGGAGAAATCAAAGGAGGTGACGCCATTGCTTGTTTCTTTGGTGTCAATGTAGGGGGCAGGTAAACAGCTCTCCTCATATCCACTAGATTCAAGTATAGATGCAAGTAATACATTTTTATGTAATGTTGGTTTAATTTTGTTTAGGGGCTTGGCATTGTCATTGTCATATTTTGCTCAATTTGCACAAGGCACAGTGGCTGCAAGCAGAGTGTTTGAAATTATAGATAGAGTTCCAGAAATAGATCCATACAGCCCCTCAGGGAGGACACTATCAAGTGTTCGAGGAAGGATTGAGTTCAAAGGAGTTTCTTTCGCTTACCCTTCTCGTCCTGATTCTTTAATCCTCCATTCTCTCAATCTAGTCATTCACTCTTCAAGGACTCTTGCCTTGGTTGGTGCTAGTGGAGGTGGCAAGTCCACCATTTTTGCACTCATAGAGAGGTTCTATGATCCTATCAAAGGTAATCCATCTCATCATCTTCTAGTTGATTGATTTTGCAGTGTCATAACACCATTTGGCACGAACAATGAATTCTATCTCATTTCTAATTTGGTGATATCTTGGCAGGTATTATCACTTTGGATGGGCATGATTTAAGGTCACTGCAAGTCAAGTGGCTGAGAAAACAGATTGGTATGGTTGGTCAGGAGCCTATTCTCTTTGCCACCACCATACTTGAAAATGTGATGATGGGAAAAGAGAACGCCACCAAGAAAGAAGCCATGGCTGCTTGTGTTGCTGCTGATGCCCATAGCTTCATCTCTGGCCTCCCTCTAAGTTATGAAACTCAGGTATAGTTATACATTATAACCTGGCATGTAAAAGGCTTATATTCTTAGAGTTTTTTTAGTTAAATTGGGACTTTTGGGCAGGTTGGGGAGAAGGGAACTCAGCTTTCAGGTGGCCAAAAACAAAGGATAGCACTAGCTCGGGCGATGATTAAAGATCCCAGAATTCTTCTTTTAGATGAGCCAACAAGTGCTTTAGACTCAGAATCTGAGGCTCTTGTGCAACGGGCCATTGACAAGATCTCTATTGGTAGAACCACCGTTGTCATTGCTCATAGGCTGGCAACGGTAAAAAATGCCAATACTATTGTAGTTCTTGCCAGTGGTTCCGTTGTCGAAATTGGTGATCATCGCCAGCTCATGGAGAAAGGGGGAGCATACTACGATCTTGTCAAGCTAGCTTCTGAAGCCGCTTCCAAGCCTGAGTTGAAAGAGAAAGTTGCTCCAAAGGTAAGAGAATTCTCAATGCAGGAGAAATCGGCTAATTATGCGTCAAGATCACGGTATGAATATGATATTTCGAAGCAGAAGTACTTCAAGTCAATGGAAGAAGAGAAAGAGAAGGAAGAAATACAAAAACCAAAGCTCAAAAGATTTCAACTTGTAGAGGTAGGGAGACTGCAAAAACCAGAGGCCGCAGTGCTTTTGTTGGGATTTCTCTCGGGTATGAGTGCAGGCGCAGTTCTCTCAGTATTTCCATTCTTATTAGGCCTAGCTCTTCAGTTTTACTTCAAAGATAACCCAAAATTATTGAAAAGAGATGTTGGGTATCTCTCCATAGCACTGGTTGGACTTGGCCTTGGTTGCATAATCTTCATGACAGGCCAGCAAGGTTTCTGTGGGTGGGCTGGGACGAAGCTGACAATGAGGGTGAGAGACCTTTTGTTTCGATCAATACTAAAACAAGAACCCGGTTGGTTTGATTTTGAAGAGAACTCCACAGGAATACTTGTGTCAAGGCTGTCGGTTGATTGTTTAAGTTTTCGATCAGTTCTTGGTGATAGATTGTCCGTGTTGTTAATGGGTTTAAGCTCAGCTGCTGTTGGGCTTGGCGTGTCATTTGTTCTTGAATGGAAACTAACCCTGTTGGCTGCTGCTCTGACTCCTTTCACTCTGGGCGCAAGCTACTTGAGCTTGATCATAAATATCGGGCCAAGACTTGACAATAGCTCTTATGCAAAAGCAAGCAACATAGCTTCTGGAGCGGTTTCCAACATAAGAACAGTAGCAACATTTTCTGCTCAAGAACAGATAATCAAATCCTTTGACAAAGCTTTATCAGAACCAAGGAATAAATCAACAAAGAGATCACAAATTCTAGGCCTAACCCTTGGCTTCTCCCAGGGTGCAATGTACGGTGCCTATACCTTAACCCTCTGGTTTGGCGCTTATCTTGTAGACAAAAACGAAACTAGCTTTGGCACGGTGTATCAAATCTTTCTGATTCTTGTGTTAAGCTCTTTCTCTGTTGGACAACTAGCTGGGCTTGCACCAGACACTTCAATGGCTCCAACAGCAATTCCTGCTGTTCTCAACATCATCAAGCGGAGACCATTGATAGATGATGATCAAGGTGGCAAAGACAGAAAGTTGGAACAATCAAAGCCACTGGATATTGAACTAAAGATGGTGACTTTTGCATACCCATCAAGGCCAGAGATGAATGTATTGAGAGACTTCTGTTTAAAAGTAAAAGGTGGAAGCACAGTGGCATTGGTAGGAGGAAGTGGGTCAGGGAAATCAACTGTGATATGGTTGGTACAAAGATTTTACGATCCAAATCAGGGGAAAGTGAGAATGGGAGGAGTTGATTTGCGTGAAATTAATGTCAAGTGGTTGAGAAGGCAAATAGCTCTGGTGGGCCAAGAGCCTGCATTGTTTTCTGGGAGTATTAGAGAGAATATTGCAATTGGAAACCCAAATGCTTCATGGACTGAGATTGAAGAAGCTGCAAAAGAAGCTTATATTCACACTTTCATTAGTAGCCTTCCCCAAGGCTATGAAACCCAGGTACCATACAAGATTAGTAACCTTCTCTAAGGCTATGAAACACAAGTAGATTTTTTTTTAAAAGGAAAAATATGTATATTCCATTAAAACATAACTCACAGGTAACCCAAATGCATCATGACTGAGATTGAAGAAGCTGCAAAAGAAGCTTCATACTTTCATTAGTAGCCTTCCCCAAGGCTATGAAATCCATGTAGGATACAAGATTAGTAACCTTCTCTAAGGATATGAAACACAAGTAGATTTTTTTTAGTAAAAATATATATATTCCATTAAAACACAACTCATAGGTACCCATGCAAACCTATCATAATACAATCTCAACAGATAACATGTAGGGAAGAAAAATTCCATCTCAAACCTGCAACCAAGAGAGGTTAATTAACATATACCTTCATTAATACTCGACCCCGTATGTATGTATGTTCATGTCTGATGGGATGCAGGTGGGTGAGAGTGGAGTGCAGTTATCAGGCGGCCAGAAACAGAGGATTGCAATAGCGAGGGCGATGCTGAAGAAATCAAGGGTGATGCTACTAGATGAAGCAAGCAGTGCGCTGGATTTGGAATCAGAGAGGCAAGTCCAAGGAGCATTAAGGAAGGCGTCAAGGCAGGCGACGACAATTGTGGTGGCGCACCGGCTGTCGACGATCAGAGAAGCTGATACGATCGCGGTGGTGAGAGACGGTGGGGTTGTGGAGTATGGAACACATGACTCACTTTTGGCTTCCCAAGTTACTGGTGTGTATGCGGCTCTGGTTCGGGCTGAAACGGAAGCTCATGCATTTGGTTGACTTTTTACTTTTCTTTCTTTCTTTTTTTTTTTTTATATAAATTATTTACGGCTTTTTAAAAAAAAAAAAGAAAAGGAATGTGATGAATCATTACATTTTGAAGTATATCTATCATCTAATATATATTATTTATTATCTAACAAAAAATTATAATTTTTTTAATAGACAAAGTAAGATATATATTTACTTTTGCATTAAATACTCTAATTTTGATAGGAATAAAAAAGTATTATATGATTTTAGTAAAAACTTTGCTTTGCGTATCTATTGGTTTGAGGCTTATTTTGATTTTGAGTTTTTCGACTAAAATATCTTGAAACTTGAGTTATGGAGAATTAGTAATTCCAAGTCCAATAAATATTAGATTAATGCTACTAATGAATTTAAGTTTAAAAAATTGTTGAGAGACTTTCTTAGTACATAATAATCTAATGACTAAATTAGTAAAATTTTTAGTGATTAAATTCAAAATTTAGGGATCTATTCTAATTTATCTGTTATTAAACTAATTATATATTATTTCATAAAATTGAATTTAAAATATTACTGATTCGTAATGTTTGATTTAGTTAATTTAAAATTTAATTTATTAATTTTATGATCGATAAATTTTATTTTATTTTAGCAAAATATGATAATTAAAATATTTTACAATAAATTTGACTTCACTTCGATTTGAATTTACACTATAAGGTATAGAAATTGACAAAAATTAACATATTAAAGGTGAAACAATGGTTTGATTAATATGTGACCAATGTATGATTTTCCATGCTTACCTAATTCACATTACACACGTATACATTCATCCCTATATATATATTATCTTTATTATAAAATTATTTTAATAAAAATTCAAAAATTTCATTAATTATACTATGAATGTATATTAATTATAACACAATATCATAAATATAATGTACGAATAATAACATAGTCCGCGGTTCGATCTAACACTCACATACACCCTGAAGGTTGACATTAGGTGGATAGAAAGAAGTAGAGAAAGGAGACATCCATCACCCTCCTTAAAACTCCACTTCGTCTGCCTGAAAAGGAAAATGCAACCAGCATCTCTATTTGACCAAAATACCCTTCCAAAATTAACCAAAGCAAATTCATCCAAGCATTCCAGAAGGGCAGATTAGTCATTTTAAACCCAATTCCAAGAGCTTAATATATGTGGTAGCTTGGCTTAAAAGCCAAGAGAAGCCGGTGGTTACGTGGCTGGCATGTAAAGCTAATATCCCCGCCGCTGCTGCCTCCATTTTCCATTTCCTGCTTGGCTCTCTCTGTGCAAAACTTCTTCTTCAACTTGTTTTCTTTTCAAGTTTTTCAGGCTTCTGCTTCTCTCAGGTGTGTATATATGTTTACATATTTATGTATGTTATATACACCCACGTAAACATATCACGTACACTTGCGGATGAGTATATATATATATATATATGTATTGCTTTTTAACGGGTGCAATTGTGTTTGTTCATTCTTGTTTGCATCTATATATCTAGTAGTATTCATACACTACTCATGATGTTTGAATCTTCAATTTATGTTATGATCGTTAATTATAGTTAGCTACTTTGTCAGCTTAATTGATTTTTTTTTTTTGGCATGTTTATTAATTTAGTGATATAAAGTACTCTGAATTTTCAGACCCAAGTTCTTTTTTTATTTTTTATTTTTTTTTAATAATGAAAACACTAACTAAATTAAACGCCCCACTAAGTTTCTCTAGGTATTTAAGATCTAATTTTCAGATATTTTTTGCATGTTTATTAATTTGTTAATATTTCATATCAAGACCCATATTTGATCTATCAATTTTGATGAATAACTAACTATTTGTTGAAAATTGATAATTTGTAAATTAAAGAAATTTTTTATGTGACAAAATGTTAATAATAATAATTTGTAAATTAAGGGGATTTTTTTTTTTTGTCCTATTGAGAAGTTAATATTATGAATGTGTATATTTTGAAATTTTGTTTAAAGAGAATTAAATATGTTTTTTTGAGTTTTTTTTTTATCTAGTTCATGTATTATACTCAATTGTCTTTTGAATTTTTTGAAATAATTCATGTATTAAACTTAATTATTAATAATGAGTTAAATTTAATTGTGATACATTTATTTAGATTTTTAAAAGTTGTATCAGAATATATTTATACACCCATTTACTTAAAAGTTTTTTTTTTTTTTTTAGGAACAAGACTACAAATTCAAAAATTAAGTTTTCTTATTAGTTTCTCATTCTTCTTCCTTTCATTTTTAACAAAATATTATATATAATTAATCTCTCTCTTAAATGTTTTTTTTTTTCTGACACTATTTTAAGATTCATAGTATAAATTACAACTGCCTCAAACATGAATGGATCATTTGTTTGTAAATGAAACATAATCCAAACAAAGGCTATCAGCCAATCATCGTTTTTTTTTTTTTTTTTTTTTTTTTTTATGAAAGTGAAATAAAGAAGTAAGTTATAAAGGTTAAATCTATAATTTCATCTGGTTAACAGAGCAAATCAACAATGGCGTCCCTGACACCTGGAGTCCTCCTGAAACTTCTTGAAAGCGTAAACTCAAACATAAAAGTACGTGGAGAATACCGTTCTGTTCTCCTCCAAGTAATCTGCATAGTCCCTGCGTTAACTGGGTCAGAGCTCTGGCCTAACCGTGGCTTCTTCATCAAAGTATCCGATTCATCCCACTCAACTTACGTCTCCCTCTCTAACGAAGACAACGACCTAATCTTGAACAACAACTTACAGCTGGGTCAATTCTTTTATGTTGATAGAATTGAACCTAGTAAACCAGTACCTATTCTTGCCGGCGTTAGGCCTCTCCCCGGTCGCCATCCTTTCGTTGGGACACCCAAGGACTTGATGCAGATCCTGCACCTACCCCCAGAGCAGGATAAGCTCGTTAATGGCGATTCCAAGTTGGTGGAAGCTAAAGAGGAGAGTAGTCCTAGACATAGGATTGTTATTAAAGAAGAGAAGGCAGCTGTTGCATCTAGGTACATGCAGGGAGTTTTGGCAAATCATCATAAACCAAATAATAATAATAACAATCAAAATGAAAGTAACCCTCCTTCAGTATCTAAAAAGGTTGCCTCTGTTAAACGCAAGGTCCAAGAGCTCAAGGGTAAGGTATGTCCATATATATATATATATATATGTATATATATGCTTCCTCGTGTCTTTGTATCTTTGTAACTCATTATTTTTTTTTTCTTGGACCCATAAACCATATATATTTTAATTTAGAATTCATATAATGTTTTTTTGAACTTATAAAGTTTATATTTTTTAATTCAGAAGGAGATAATATTTTCTTGGACCTATAAACTATATATCTTTCAACTCAGAACGAGATAATACTTTACTTGAACTCGATAAAATTTGAAAAAACTATAATAGAGAACATATTTTGGTATTTCAGACACGTTCCACAACTGCATCTCCTAATCAATCTGATCATTCAGTTCAATCCAAGGTAGAGCCTGCAATCCTATCAAACTCCAAGGAGGCTGCAGTGCCTCCGAAGAACACCACTGTGAAACACAATTTATCTAAACAAGAGAATGTGAATTTGAGTTCAACGGAGGCGATATCATGGACTTCACTGCCTGTAAATCTCTTGAAGCCTGGGAAAGTATGCTTTGTTTAGTACTCTTAGATATCTCCAGCATTCTTTTCATCATTTGATTTCTTATTCCTTTTTCTCATCTTAGTTCATTATGTTTCACAAGGGAATTCTCAGAAGGAGAAATTTAGCTTCTTTGGTTGCAGCAGAAGCTCAAAAGGAGGCTTCAATGGCTACAAACCTGGTCAAGTGCATCAGGCAAGCATATATACCTTTCTTCATTGAAAATGTGCCATGGCTAATAAATTGTTAATTGCTGATTTGATATATAGGATTAAGAAAATTGAATTTCCATTTCTTTCTAAACATTTTGTTGCAGCATGTTTGCTGATCTCTGCTCAACTGCTTCCCCAGAGAATCCTCATCTCTCTCTCACCAAATTCTTCGCTCTCCAAGAACATGTTGATCGATTGAGTGTGACAAAAGCATTAAGGGCTAAATCAATCCACGCAATAACACACCCTGCACCTCCAAATACTGATTACAAAGCTAGCAGAAAAACAGGTTCAGCTCCTCGGAAAACCTCATTGAAGTCTCTAAAACCATCAGTCTTGGAGCTAAGCGAGGCTGAGAAACTAGAATGGGCAAAAGGGGATGGTGCAAAAGAGAGTAAAGAATTGATAGATACTCTCTTGAATGAAAAAAGATTATGGTTTCTGAAATTCTTGGAGGGAGCACTAGATGCCGGATTTCGTAGTGGTGCTCAGGAGAAGAAAGGAAAGAAAGGTACAGAGAGATCAATGGAGCCAGACAACCATATTGCTGTCACCTTATCACAGCTGAAGCAAGCCAACGAATGGTTGGAGAAAGTAACAAGTGATTTGAGCTCAGAAAACAATGGAGCAATAGAGACTATTGATCGGTTGAAGCAAAAAGTTTATACTTGTTTGCTAGGCCATGTGGATTCAGCTGCATCAGCGCTGGAAAATTTATCTGATCATCGTAGTTGATTAGGCAAAAAGGAAATGGTTGGAAATCTGATAATTATGAACTAATTTTAACCTGTAAGATGGTGTGTATTGATTGCGTAGCTAGTGATCAGTTTAACTTGAGTCAAAAAGGCAAGAATGGTTTGGCTAATCTTATTTATTCAGAATGTGCAAGTCATATATGTATATTTCTAATAAGTTCACTGAACATCCTATGCATTAGAAGAATGACATTCATAAATTTCCTTAACTATGGCTCTCGTCAGACTTAACCCTAAAATTAAAATGCTCCTATCATTCCCATCTGCATCTTGTAGCATACAACAAAAATAGAAATATATCAATTTGATTAATTAGATAATACATGCACAACAATCCTAGCATAACCTTCTATCAAGACATAAAAATATACACTTCGATTTAAAACCAAAAATTCTTATAAAGAGATAGACGTACCAATTATTCAGACAAAACCTTGTTGGTATATACAAATGAATAACATAACAAGCTGTAAACAAACAACGGTTTAGAAACGAGCTTTATTGGATGTCAAATCCAAATCAGAATCAGAGTCAGGAGCTGAAACTCAACGGAAACATACCATTAATGCTAGAGTACATGATTGATGAGAGAAATTTTTCAAACTGGAGAGCCAGGGCACATGCAAAATCTTAATCAGATTGATAGACTTAGCATGTGCCCTGCTTCTCCAGCATGACCATCCTCACTATATTTTTTCTCTGTGCCCCTTAAAAATTGCCATTGGAAAGGGTCTTTTTATATGTAATTGTAGTAGACGCAGATAAGTTAATAAAATGAGATTGGCAGGCATTTTTTGGTGGGAGAGTAGTTAGTCTTGTGGTTTTTGCTGATAAAATAAGCATTTATTTGATGTTTTATTTTAAGCAAATCCCAGAGAATATATAAAGAAGAAAGTATTGTTTAAGCGACTGTTGGAAGTTTGGCTGCCAATTAGGGTGGAAAATTCAAGGGACAACGAATTTCACCTGATGCCCACATAAAGTAGCATTGCCATTTTACGGCAGACCACCAATTTTATGCAAGTAGGTGAGATATGCAAGAAGAGAAGTCGTGGCAAAATCAGCTCATTTTTGCATTAACTTCTCTTTCCCTATGCCAAAACTACATTTTTGTTTCTTTAGGGACAATTCATATGGATTATGATTTTCCTTTTGCGTTTCTCGTAAAAATTCTCTAGAACTAGAGATGGCAACAGATAGACGACAAGAATTTTTTCTGGTATATCGACAGAATATTCATATATATATATATTACGGACTATACAGGAATTGATAAAATGATTCATTTACTCTCTACATAAGCCCTTTCATATTTCAGAGAAAAAGAGAGACAACTACCACGGTAATTTTTTGAAAAAGATTAAACCACTCCAAAACACATTCCAGCGTTCTCAATACTCTATGAAATTCAGATTCAAGCATCTGTTTGGTGTATGAAACACTCTGGTGCTTCCAATACTCTAACATAAAGTTTCAAGCATCTGCTAGGTGTTTTTAATACTCCCTGAAAGTCAGGTTCAGCCGACCTGAACGGAGATTTGATCGTGCTAGGAGCGTCTCAGGGGCAGTCTTTCCAATAATAGAAGTCACACCATGAAATACGTGCCTAGATTTACCACCAAATAACAATGCATCTCCTGATTCCAATAAAACCTTGTCTGCCTTGTCAACATCCCTCTCATCACCATAGAGGAACTCTGCTGAATCTCCAATTGAAAATGAAACAACTGGCAATCCCTTCTGAAGACTTTCTTGACTTTCATCCTTATCCTACAAAATAGTAAGATGAGATAACGAGATGAAATCCATCGAGATTTCTGAATATAAGAAATGCTGAGTGACGTGCAGTCATTTAGGTGCATAATCTATTGATCAACACCACAGGAATAAAACTTACTACAACTTGAGACTTGAACCGACATAAAAGGAACTGTTATGATTCTCTGTTACCAACTGATGAAAAAGTTTGTTTATAGGTAAAAGCTCAATCTATTATCTTTATATTAACAAGCCCATGACGTACTCGTCCACTAAGCCTAGCCTGAACGTGCATATAAAAGCAGAGTAATCATATCTTATGAAATTAGAATTATGTATTAGAAACAGAGCAGCAAACAAACTATAAACCTGATGGAGACCAAGCCGTCCAGTTAATGAATAAAAATTCACAATACAGATGTTTGGTGACATCCACGGAAGTATGTCTTCTACATTGGCTGAATTCTTTGCTATAAGGGCATGAGAATCTCCTATTGCATTTTCAACAAACTGCAGAAAATCAAGAGGAATTGAGGGCGGTTTTGCATCATCAATCAACCGAAAATCTCCATATTGACCAGAGTCTGGGTCCCAATTTTGGCCAAGACACATCATTTTCAAATGCAATTTTCCTCCATCACGGTAGCCTGGTTGGTAGAAACCTCCAGCACCCAGACCAATATCTCGACATACCTTCACTATATTGACCTGTAAGATAACAATGATGAAAAGTAAAACAATTAAAGTACCTAATATGGAAACAAGAAAAAAGTACAACTAAAAGAAGAGAAGAGACTAAAGAGTAGCATACACATCTAAACCTAATCAATTCTAGATAAAGGTTCAAAGAACTCTAATAAATGTAACCTGGTTTTAAATGAAATTTCGCATGTTGAACGTAACTGTTGTGCTTCTCGAGGTTATACTTGAAAGATATTAACAGAGTCTTTGGGAAGTACAAAAGAAAGCTCATTAAGGTATTCAAGGATTAAAATTAAGCTAGAGAGGAGAGAGATAAAGGGAACAATACCTGATCATCCAGTGATAAGAATTTCTTCAGAAGCACCATTCCAGATCTTAATACTCTTCCATTTCGTCCTTCAATGGAGTGCTTAATTTGATTCCTCTTTTCTCTATTATTTGCAAAGAGAGATGGTTTTAGTGTAAAAGTACTCTTATTGATCATGCAAATATCAAAAGGATCAACTTCTGCCTGCTGCTTAGAGTTACTTGAGTCATGAAAACCCATTGACTTCCTGTGATTCTTTTCTTGAGACAACTGGCCCGTAATCCTACCTTTATGGGGCAGATCAGCATCATCCTCAGGTTTCAGACAGGTATCATTAACCTTGTAGATAAGCTCACCATGCAATCCAGAGCCATTCCCTAACCCTACAGTTTGAGATGCTCTCATGTTCATTTTTGCATTCAGCTGTACGTTAACAGATCCAGATTGAGACGGTGATGATAAGATATCATCCTTCCGCACTAAGTGTGAAACAAATCCTTTGTCCTGTCTGAAACCAGTGCCCTTGGCATCATGGAGTTCTTCACCCTGGCAAAATCCTCCTGTTTGTAATAATCCATCTCTTCTATTGGAAGAATGTTTCTTTGGCACATAGGCATAACTTGAATTTGCTTTGGACTTAGAGTGCCTTGAATCACTACCTATTGACATTTTCTGTGATATTTTTTCTTTACCCCGAGATGTTCTGTCCATCCTTTAGCAAAATTCGTAAGCAGGTCTATCAGCTCCAACCTAAATAATAAAGGGAACAAACACACTATTACATGTCAAGTATGGTTACACTAAGTTAATAAAAGATAAGCACCATGTTGGATCTAGAGAATCTAGTTTCAAAATTAAGCTGAATTTATATGACAAACTAAGTAGTACCATAAACATAGATAATGTTGAAATTATGCTTAAGGAAAGGATAACACATAAAACCAGATATTCGTGGGCACATGGAATGGAAACAATCTATGCATGTTATGGCACATTTGGCTCCAGTAGTCCAAGCTCAGATCAAAAAATAAAACAGAGAAATATGTGAACATATAAACAAGACTGGAGAAAAGAAACATTAGAAAAGAAAAATACATATAAAAAGATATTCATACACAAAAAATCTCAATCTAATCAAATGAAAGGCCACCTTCTACTAAATCAAACTGCTTGTTTGAGGCAATTTAGTGTGTTATAATAACAGTTACCAGACAAGAAGAGTAAAACAAGAGAGAAAGGAAGGAAAGTCAAGATATACATACAAAAGTACAATAACAACAAATTAACCATGGCCAGGCAAGAAACACTGAAATGATGAACCAATATAACAGATACAACCAAGTCAGCACAAACTTTTGCATCTTAAAATTGACATGAGAACACCATGCATCCTGCAATAACATTTTTCAAAACCTTTAAAGTCTTATGTGGAATAAACAAAACCGGTCATTTCAGCAAAATCACAAGTTGCCAAAAGAATGCAATCTATACTCGTTAAACTAACAACGACCACAAACATATGAAATATGATCTTACAAACTGTGAATCTACATTATTACATAAACAAATACATACTATCAAATGCACAAATGACTACCGAGTTGCAACCATCCTCAAAGTGGAACATCCGTTGACAAAACCCTAATGAAGAAAACGGGTTTTAAATGAGACCGATACATACACACACTTTCATCCATTGACCAAGCTTGCGGACTTCTAATTAATTAACAAATATATTGTTTCCGGCTAAAAAAAGAGAAAACTGAAGAGCATATCAAACTTATATTATCAACCAAGTTTGTCAAGAAAATAAGATATGATCACTGTTGAAAAGAAAGACGAGAAAATAAGGGAACCCAAACTCACGGCGCTATACCAATTACACAGCATATATTCATGAGAGATCAAATGAAAATTCAAATAGAGCAACAGAATTTGAGAAGCTGAGCCAGACATCTATTCGCACAGATAAGAGAAAAATACCGACGATGGAGGACCTGAAAGAATAAGTCAAGAGGCAAGTGGCTCTTCCAAGGTTTAGATTACAGTACTACCGCAGAAGAAAAAAACCTCGATCCCAAAAAGTGCGAGGATCGTTGTTAAGCGTCTAACTATTGTCACTCGCAGAAGTATACTTAAACACGAGCCGTGTTGAAGAAGATGAAGAGGAGCACGCGGCAGCTGGTGGAAGAAGAAAATGAGATGCAGTTGCTCTAGAAGAAGAGGAAGGATAGAAAATGGCGCCAATGAGCTTGAGGAAAAAATCGAGGCGACGTTGAATGGTGGTGTCGTGAAGGACGCCGATATTTCCTGCTGCAATTGAGACTAGGGAAGTGCGGTGCTATCGGTTGAAAAAGGAAGAAAAATCAAGAGAAGATATGGAGATTCTGTTTGAAAAAGAGGTATAAACCAAGATGAGAGTGAAGACTCAGGACAGAGTATAAAAAGGAAAGGGAAAATAGAGCTTCGTTCGATCTTTGGTTGCAGAAGGGAAAGGTGGCGTTTGGTTTCCGTCTCAGATGAAGAGAAAATCATTAAAGGCTGAAGGAGAACGAAAAGGCGAAAGGAAAATTAATTGCATAAAGAATGATTATGGAGCCCACCAACACAATTTTTTTCAACACTTTTGCGATACTCAGTGTTCGAACCCGGGTCCAACGAGAACAGACGATTAATTTTAAATTTATATTATATTAATAAGTCATTAAATCAATTTGTTATTTTCTAAAAATTAATATATTCTTCATTTCTTCGTATGAACAAAAATTAGTAGGTACCGATCAAACAATGATTATTAATAATTTTAAAATTGAATCAATTACATACAGATTTTAAAATAGAAGAATATTATGATCAAACAATAATTATTAATAATTTCTAGGAGGGGTAGTATTCATCTACATCTATCCCAATGAGCTGTTTATCAAATTGATATAATATATGTTTAATCTTGAAGAAAATGAAAGAATTTTCGGAAAGTGAATTTTTATGGTCCAATAAATAATCAAATTTATTTAAACGTTCCTACAATTTTAAATTTCTTTAAAAATGGTGTTCAATCGACAGAAATTGTTTATAATATTTCAAAGAAATCATAAGTTTTTATAAAACTAAAAAATCATTTCTTCTTCTAATTTTTCGATCTTCCCATTCATTTCCTATGAGATCCTCTTCTCCTAATTCTTTTAATTCTAACAATGAATAATCTATAATAATTTACAAATTTAGATCGGCTAATTGTTTTTGAATAACACTCGTTCCAGTATAAATTTCTCAATTTTGAAATGTATCAAAACCTTGGGTAGTAAAAAGAAAGGGGGGATGCTATATTTCTAAGATTGGATTTCATATTTAAATGAATCTCATAATCGTAAGAAAGTAAGTTGGAATTTTAGTTCTTATTTATAATGACAGTTATATATATCATGATTAAGGATATTTGAGAATTTTTGCTTATGAGATTAGTTACTAGTTCTAATTTGATACAAGTTTATATTTTTTGAGAATTAGTCGGAATGTGTTCTTATTTATTAATAAGTTTTTAGTTCACACGACCTATTGTATCATCAAATGTTGGTCAAAAAGCCTTTGTAACTAATGGTGTATGGGATTTTAGTTTATTATTAGGAATCTTAGGTTTTTATTGGATAATGGGTAATTTTCAATCTCAAGATTTGTTTGAAATATTCAGTAACTTGATTTATAATAATGAGGTTCATTTTTTTCAGGATAATTTCATCAAATTTCACCACCAAACCAATTATAATTACCAATAATATAATATACTAATATTATTGTAATAAAGATATTAATAATTTTATTATATTATATATATATATATATGTTTTTTATTATAATATTTTTTCTTTTAAAAAAATCTATTATATATATATAATTTTTATATTATTGTAATTAAAAACAATTGTGCTGGTGAGTAGATTTGCATTTTAATTAATTGATTGCAGTTCATTGATATTCCAACAAAAGGAAGACTAAATCCTTCCCGCGAAAAATTGGGAATATCAATAATAAAATAAACAAAATTATTTATTCAAAGTAAATAAAATTCTTCTAGTTAGACTCGAAAAATAAATATCATAGTTCTCTTTCCCTGTAAATTTGTTCCTCTTTCCCAATATTTCAGTGCGTCTGACTCAATTTTTTGTTTTAATCTGGTTTTGAAAATGCACTTTTACAATCAAATAAGTAAAATACAAAAAGTTATAATATATAATTTTTAAAAAATAAATTTTGCTTTTATAAAAAAATTTACATTTAAAACCTCAATATTTATTTTAACCAAAGATGCAATTTATTTTTTTAAATAATCATTTTTTACAATTACTTCTACTGAATACTAATTAATATTTTTGTTAAAAATATTTTTAACTAACAATTTTTTTTAAATACCACTTTTAAAACTCATAATACATCAAAAGTTTAACATCAAAGGCCGACTATAAAAACAATATGATTGGTGTAACCACACGGCCTAGGACATTTGTAAGATCATTTACCAACCAAAAGCTCGCTCATACACCAAATAGTGTTTGTATATATATAAATATATATGTTGCAGTGTAAGCTAATTTAGTTGAACATAGATAGCAATCGAATATCTAGATCAATGAAATGGCCTATAACACTCCCCGAATTAGAGTTCTGCATAATACGATCACCTTAACCTTGGTCCTATTAACGGGCCTCTCTCCCACAATTTTACACGGTAAACCGTATCTCAACTACTAAAAAGGTAACCCAGGGAACATCTTTTTAACCAGATTGTGCTGGCCGCCTGAATCTCAAATCTTGGAAAAAGTCTGGATAACAACCCGAAGGCAAGATGTCCATAGCAATGGAATCAAACACAGGAAGAAGGTTCAACTAATTTCCAAAATCCAGAAAGGTGGCAGGATCACCATATCTTCGTCTTGACCCAGAAGAGAAGGAAGACGACTCCCAACACTATGGCAACAGGAGCCCATTTCCGAATGAGAGCCTGCAGTCAATATGTCAAAGTAGATAATGAAGACAATTTTCAGCTGTATCTACCACATCAACTCATTATTACAATCAGAAGGAGGGAGAAAGAAAAGAAAAGAAGCAATCAAGTCAACAAAGAAAAAATGAAATCCAGATTATAAATATAGAATAAAACTAAGAATTAAAGACAAATATTGTTTCGCAAGGACCCAAGGACCATTCCCATAGTTTTTCTATAGCTAGAAGTGAGCTTTAAGCATCGTAACTTGAAAACAAAGCAAGCAAAATTTCAGAGTGAACTTTGACCAAACTATGGTATCAATTTCACCTTCATCACAAACTGAACTAAGATCATAGGCAGAACTAAGAAACAAATATTCACCATATGCTCTTTTCTCCAGCATGGCACATATTGATGTTTGTAGACACAAACATTACTATTAACAAAACCCTTTATCATGATTCAAAATCATAGGATAAAACAAGTCAAATGCAGATTGTGCCAGTCATTTCAACAAAAAATGAATAATTTAAAAGGTTAAAAGAAGGAAACAATCATAATTTCCAGCTTTGATTCTTTTATTATGCAATTATATATATACATATATATGTATATATATAATAGCTACCCTCCTTACAAAGCAAGGACCAGGAAAAGTCTAATTGTAACAGGATGTAAGGCCTGCGCTACCAGCAGTTCCATCTGAAACCATAAACAAACCTCTCACGGTTTATCAGAGGAGAACTAGAGCTACAAGTGTAAAGGAATGAGCTGGCGGCAGCTCAGCAGTATCTAGCTCAATATTTTGCATATCATTGCTAATAACCTGATTAGTTAGAGCAGAAGAATCTTTCTGTTTCTTGTTATTCCCCCTAGGCTACTGTTAGTTATTTCCAGACTTTCCTTTATTTTTGTCATGGTTGTTATGGATAGTACGAAGATGAGCACAGAAAACCTGGTGAGAAGGAATCAGTATGGAAAAACATTCTCAAATGAATTTTATAATCGACAGTCACCTGCGGAATTCTCTCACTCCCTAACTCGTCTTTCTTTGTTCTCTTTGTTTCTCTCTCTCACTATTCTATCTTCTCAACACAAACCCTAATGTCTAGTTGAAACCCTAAATCACAAATTACACTACCAACAACCAATCACTCGAACAGAGCTTATGACTAAGGCTCCTGACACAGAGTAATAAAGTTCAGCTTACTATTGGAAGTACTGTAATAACTTCATATACTTATCTGGGCGGTGTCAATAAGCGGTCAGGAAGGCTTATGGCCTAGGCTAGGGACCTGCATTGCACTACGCAGGGGCCTTATGCTTAAGGTCTCCCCAAGAGGGAGAGCCTGCGTCATAGTTTGTAGTAGAGGGGGCCTGCATTCGCATGGCCCCTGCCTAATTGAGGGCACGGGAGCTGAATTTGTTGAAGGGAGTGGATGTGGGGAGGGGGGAGGAAAGGGTGAGGATTTCTCATCTATTTTTTGTGGATGATGCCTTAATTTTTTGTGAACCGACTGTCAATGCGATGCTTCACTTGAAGTGCATCATTCTTTGTTTTCAAATGGTTTCCGGTCTTAAAATAAACATGCGGAAGACGAAATTGGTTAGAATTGGTTATAGAGGGGAAGAGGAGAGTTTGGCTTTGGTGTTGGGACGTAAGACAACGACATTTCCAATTAAATATCTTGGCTTACCTCTTGGGGCAAAATTATTTTTTTGAAATAAATCTCTTGGGGCAAAATTTAAAGATGTAAAAACTTGGGAGCCTATTGTGGAGATGTTTGAAAAAAGATTCGCTGGATAGAAGAGAAATTTTCTTTCTAAAGAGAGTAGACTTACCTTGATAAAAAGAACATGACAAACTTACCTATATATTACCTTTTTATTTTAACCATTCTAACCAGCATTGTGACTAAACTTGAAAATACCCAATGTAGGTTCCTTTGGGGGGATGAGGAGGATAATAGAAGATATCATTTGCTTAGATGGAGGAGGTGAAGAAGCCGGTTTGCGAGCCGGGTCTCGGTTTAAGATCAATTAGGGAGTTAAACCGTGCCCTTTATGGGAAATGGTTGTGTAGATCTCTTGTGGAAGACGAGAGGTTGTGGAGGAAGGTGATGCATGTCAGATGGGGTGATTGGGAGAAGGAGAGAGGTAGGAGGGGTAGATTCAAACCGCATGGGATGAGCTTATGGAAGAAAATTAGGGATGACAGCTATTCTTTCAAGGGCTGTGTTGGTTGGCAGTTAGGTACTGATCCTATCAGTTTTTGGCAGGATGAATGGATGGGAAATTTTAAGCTAAAAGATCGTTTTACCAGAATCTTTGACATTGCCTGTGATAAGGAGGCTAAGGTGAAGGAGATGTATGAGAATGTGGGGGAGGGGAAAGCCTGGAATGTGAAAGTGAAAAGAAACTTACGGGATTGGGAAATTAATGATTATAGCAATCTGTTATTGTGTCTGGACAGCATGAAGCTGAATGATGACAGAGATAAAAGGGTTTGGAAGCTTGATGAGATAGAAGGGTTTTCAGTGAAGGCGATGTACAAGTCTCTTTGTATGAGTGATAACAGTGGTAGCAAAACAGCACCTTTCAAGCAAATATGGAATACAAGAGCCCCTCCTAGAATGGCATTTCTTACTTGGGAAACTGCAAATGTATTTTGACTATTGATATACTAAAAGGGAAAGGTAGCACTAAGGTTAATAGATGTTACCTCTGCAAATCTGATGTGGAAACGTGCAACCTCTTATTGTTGACTTGTCCGACGACATACAGCATCTGGACCACTGTTTTGGGTTTGTTGGGATTAAATTGGGTTATGGCTGATAAAGTGAGTAGAGAGCTGTTGGTGTGGACGGGTTTTTGTAAAAAAAAAAGGCATTTGTTCCTTATTCCACTTATTTTTTGGATTGTGTGGAAGAAAAAAAAACGTGAGAACTTTTGAAAGTAAAGAGACTAATTTTACAAACATTATAAAAAAAAGACTTCATACAGACAAAATATGTAATCTAGTGTAAGATGCAGGAATACCAAATTTTGCAAGATCCATGGCACATTTGAAATAAAATTAGAATGATATCCAGATGCCAAATAAACAGCATAAAAACATAACCGCGATAATGCAAGAGAATGATTCCAAACAGCTGCATTTATTCCATAAATCTGAGGTAACTGACCTGTCGGTTCAAATCTTTTGCCTTTTCAGCATATATTCGTGATTCCGATGTTAACCTGCTGGACATTTGGCTGACCTCTGCATTATAACAAACAGCATGCTGAAAACATTATGGGCATGTTGACTCGCAGACAAACAGATACAAAGAGAGAGAGAAAGAGAGAGCCTTGCATTATAGATTCCAAATCTTTTTGTTTTCGAATGAATTAAATCCCCAAACAGCACTTCCCAAAATGTCATAGCGATCCCTAATGTATCATCACAAATTGAACAGAGCAATAATTTGGGGCACGACTTAACAGAGTATTTAGTGGCATGCTAAAGAATTGTCTGGTAAACTTCTTAAAGTCTGGTTACCAACAAAATCAACCAACAATAGAGAAAAATGTTTATTTGCAGACTAGGAGGATTGGAATAGACTCTCTAGATAGATGTTATTTTCCACTGGCAAGCATAACTCACAATCACAGTCAATCAAGTAAAATTTGAATAACTTACAGAAAAGCAATTTGGGCATTAACAGTTACTAAAAACACACAATATCAACACCAGACTTCTTTGATTCTGTTATCTCAAACAAAATGCAGATTACTTAAGAAAACTATTTCAACTACAGATATTGAACATTCACTAATTCTTTTACTCAATATCAGTAAATAAAACAGAATCAGGTAAATGATTGCTAAAGTGATAAATATATTTGAACCCTGACCTAACATCTGCATTAGTCTTCTCATATAATAGCAACAACACAACTAAAAAGCAACTGTCTAAAGATGAGAGAGAGATCTTACGATCCAACTTTTCACCAACACCAAGGACATCCTGCACATTGCGAGTCATTATCTGGTGGACCTCATAGAGTTCATCATTCAATTTGGCAATATTTCGTTGAGTACGAGTATCTTGGTACAATTTCTTGGTTTTCTGTATGAAGGTATCTTTAAATCAAATGGGAAAAAGAAAACAAAAAAGAAAAAGGAATCAAGACCAGCAAGGGAAGCACAGGAAACTTTTTTAGAAGAAAAATTAGGAAGCACAGGAAACAACATTCAATAATAGCTAGTACATCTGACAAATACAAATAAATTATGTAATACCTACCAAATTTAATGAATGCATAAGGTCGGGCCGCAGTTTCAATTTGATTCCCGTTAACACGCTCAAATTCATTCTTGAGATCCTCTAAATACTGAAAGGCAAGTTTCTTGGGATAAGCACGGTCACACATTGTCAAATAACAAACGCGCCCTTCAATGAGGTAGCTAGGGACTAAGGTCAAGGTAAGACAAATTTTTGCAAGATCTAGAGCCTAGATAATATATTAATTTTTGGTACTTTTGTTATTTCACATGAAAATCATATACGCACATTGTTTTCAACTTATAACTTGTAGATCTTGTTACAGTAGATGCATGTGATATGTGAGAAGGGCTGGCAACATTAATAGTATAGGGTTTGTTGATACATATTTGTGATAAGTGCATGGTTATATAATATGTTTCATAAAGTTATGGGCATTTTAATGCTTTGTGATTCCTTACGATTTTAGATCGTTCCATGAATTGACCTATATAGAAGTTTTTCATGTTTTTATATTGTATGCAACCAGCCTACTCACGCATCACACATATCTACCATAACAAATCCACTAGTTTCTGAGCTTAAGGGGAATATCAGCATATGTGTGCACGCATGCACACAAGGCACAATAAGAAAACATGCAACTCATATATTTAATTCACTGAACTTGAAAATTTAATGCATATTGATTGCTTTCTATCCAAATAACGGAAGCACATAATCACATGTTACTAACAAACATTTCATTCCTGTACAACATCTACATATCACAATATGTCCCTCTAGATAAATGCTGCCATCTTTGTGTAAGTGTGTGTGTTACACATGGATAAAAATAAGAAAACATGCAACTCACCACATTTAATATACAAAACTTGAACAGTTAATGATTACTCGGAAAATATCTCATTCCTGTATGGAACTACATATCAAAGTACTTCCCTCTTCCTCAGACTGATAAATCAAAGAGAAACTTACGTAAAATTTTTTTAAGGAAGAAAAAAATCCTCAAGAAATTGTTATACCATTCTATTCTAACAGGAGAAATGACTTAAGACATACTAATGATTGAAAGGATTTAACTCTTCTAAAACAAAGAAAAGAGAGATTGATTGTGGCACCAGTTCATCTATTTGTAGAAACTGATGGACAATTTATTTACATTAAACAATAGGAGTTTTATTCATCCATAAGAATAAGCATCAAAGAAAGCAAAATACCAATATTAGAGCTATGTTAGAGAAAAGAATTTTGGCAAATCCAATTAAAACAGGAGGAAATGTCTACTAGCAGGTCATAAATAATAAATAATAAATATGTGCAAAATGCAGAGATAGGATACTGGAAAACATAAGGACCAGTTTCTATTGACATCTTTGATGCTTCATTCTGCCCTCTTGAAAGATTCTTAAACAAAGCCTTAACTTGCTGCTTGTACATTTCAGCATCTTTCAAATCACGCCCATCATCCAGTCCCTCAGCCAACGGTAGGCCATCAGTGACACGAGCAATCATTGTCATCTTCACCATCTTCACTAATTCTTGTCAGCTATCAATATTGCTGCCATAAATTCATTAAAGAAAAGGTCATGCAAAGCCTTGCTTATCAAGTGGTTTTACCTTCAATTTTTGACAAGACAAACAAACGTCATGTCATTTTTATATAACCACTGCTTCATTTTCTCCTCTCCAGAGTTCAATAAAGTTCAATATATACTAAAAATAAGCTGTCAGGGTACCTAAATTTAGCCATTTAAATGGTGTAATGCAATAACCACAAGAAATAACTGATTAATCCTAAAATTCCACAAGCTTTTACTAAAATAAACAAGGTTTCTTAATTACCACCCAGAAAGACCAATTCTAGTAGCTGACAACGAATAAGTGAAAAAAATTATTAGCATTAACTGAAATTTAATAAAGGAAAAGAAAATAAAATAAAGATCCAACCATTCTGGTCAGGTTTTATATGCGTGGCAACTGATAAGAATGAACCTAATACTCATAATTCAATTAAGAAGAGATTATATAATGATAAAACTGATACATCATCTATCACAAAATTCTTTAAGAAAACAAAATTACTTTAGCAACCACACTTTTTATTAGAAACATAAAATTGGGAGTCACCAGTAACCCTAAACTGTGGTGGGAGTTAGAACACCAAAAACAAAATAGAGATCCAAGTTAAAATATTAGAGGTAGGAAAGGTGTTAGGCACTGATCCTTATGAAAATCACAATTAGGGCCAATAAAGGGTGAAAATTAACCAAGTACCTGTGGATGCATGTAACATCCATAGCAACAAAAGTAAATGAAATTATGGCCTTATTACAGCCTACCAACCATGAAACCCAGAACGAAAATTTAAAAAATTATGAATAACTCATCGGGGAGAGGGATTACAATCAAAATATATTTTTCTTGATAGAATTACAATCAAAATGTAAAGTAGATCTGGACTTTTAATCTATGAAGGCATGCCCTCAATCTTGCTGAAGTGTCAGCTCTGATGCCCAAATGCTCCCATCAATATGAAGTTACTCCCACAATAATTATTAAGCAACAATATTCACAAGGAAAAGCAGAGAAATAAAAAGACAATGATATCTAAAATGGATGATGATATAAGGAACTCTAATTCCGTGACAATCACGAAATAGACACAAAAGGAGCATGAAGATGATGTTTTGTGAGGTTATACTAGGCATTAATGAATGTGAAATGCACATGAGCACAGCAGTCAGAATAGACCAAACCAAGCTCAGGTTGTTTGCTACAAAAGCTGCACAAACATAAAAAACCAACAAGAAAGCAGAGGACATATCATGGTTGAACAGATAAGATGGGTCCTTCCAAAAGGGAGATAATAATTGAACCGAATATCCCAATTTTGGTCAAGACACAAATCTTTTTCGACCAAATCACAGTATTCTCAATATCATTGAAAACCTAATCTACATTCATGCTATCAGCCAGATTTTCCCGAAAATAGAAATAAAAAGACCACTCTGCATGGAGCATTAACATGTGGAGAGAAACAAAGATGCAGGCAAAGAGTAATTTGAAACAATCCCTTCCAATCAGGCTACATAACTTCAACATTCAACTTACTTAACCAGAGGCCATTCACTAAAAAAATAAATAAATAAAAACATTCATTTCATACAGATCAATGAAAGATAATAGATACACCAATAAACTGATAGCAGATGAGATTAAAAAAACAACAGATCCGCAAACTTAAGGCAAACCAAGTAACAACAGTAAATCCCAGACAAAAGGATCAAATTTAACCCCACATGTTCGACAAAGTTTCCAATGATTTTCAAAACAAAACCTCAAAGCCCTTGCCGACAAATTTCATGAAATCTAAATAGGGACCCGGAATATGGGAGGTAGAATACCATTTTTTGCTGATTAACCAATTTGAAAATTAAGGAAGTGGAGAATGAAATAGATCAAGCATCTTGGCAGTGAATCATACAGACATGAACATATTCACAGAGACAGAGCTCCACCAAAATCCCTCTATATGGATATCATAAGAAGATCAAGAGATCGCAACGAATAATACTTAACAGGAGAGGAAAATAATGACCTAGCAACCTACAGGGGGGGTTGTACAGAACTCAATTGAAAAATATTAGGGGATGAACAATATGCAACGTAGCAGAAATTATACATATAAGGATTCAGCCCCCAGTGAATTTTAAGAACAATTAAAATTCACTAACTCAGGACAAACTCTGACTCCGTAACATAGCCATCACGAGAAGATAAGAACAATTAAAGGAAATCTACGGAAACAAGGGATGCATTTCGGCATCATCTCCCAAAATCCATATCAAAAGCACTACACATGCAGGCAAACGATAAAATATTGAGCGTGGCATTACCTTCCTGAAGAAATCGGGCCTTGCGACTGCAACAAGGCTAAGGCGTGGCAGAGAGAAGCAATCTGGCGTAGCTTTTCAGCCACTCCCACCTCCGGTCTCTGACTCTCTCGTCAAAGCTCCGTCCGAAGAAACGAGATCGGGCTCTGTGAAGGGAAAGAATAGGGACGATTCTCGACGACTACAGAAACTACTTCGGATGGAGAGAAATGAGAAAGAAGACAGTCTCGGAAGGAAAAGGGCAGGGTCCTTGGAGGGTCCAGCAGAAGGCCACACGCTTGAGATTTCGATTTTAGTGGGGAACGAGGAAGAAAGCAAGAAAGGCTTTGGGTTTGTTTTTACGGTACATTTGGTTGAAAATTATTAGTAAATAAACGGAGACGAGAGGCAATGAATGTTGTTTTAAGAAATAGAAATGAAAAATTAAATAAATAAATAGTAAATAATGCATTTTATTCATAAATTAAATATCAAATAAAAAATAAAAAGTTTATTTCTGAATTTTTTAATTCTTTACCTAAAGAATTAAAAAAAAAAGAATTATCATTATATTCTAATTTTTTATAGTAATTATTATATTTTATCTAAACAATAAAAAAATAATGAATATCACTGATGATAATTCACAATTTGATTACCATTTTACTTCATATATTTGGTGAAGTTAGGTATTTAGAATATGTAGATGTAGTCTGAATATGGTTTAGGATAAGAAAAATTAAGGAATTGTCATTATGTTTTCCTGTTTTTTGTGCTAATTATTATATTTTATTTAAATAATAAAAATATATAATAAATATCGTAAATATTAATTCAACCCGCATTTCGATTATACCATTTTTATTCATATTTGGTTGAATTAGGTTCTTGGAATGGGCGGATTTAGATCGGATGTGATTTTAATATTTCAATATACTTAAACCCCATCTTAACGCGGCGCATACATATATGTAAAAATTGTAAATTTTTGTATATTTATTTTTATATTATAATTATTTTTATTATCTATTTATGATTTGTATATATTGTAACGGCCCCGAAATTTTAAAATGAAATATATGTATTAAAAAGGTCAAACGCGGAAGCGAAATAAAAATTTGATTAACATCTCTTACACTAAAACCAAAAACGTGCTTAAAGTATAAAAGAACAAACTAACTAAAAGAGAAACTCGAAGATAAAAGCTATAAATATAACTACGGAGTCTTCAGGCGTCCCCTTCGCCGTCTTCCTGTGGAACGGACTCGGGAACAATGTCTTCCTGATCTGAAATGATTAAATAAAGAATGAGCTACACCAGCCCAGTAAAGACATCACACTATCTCACTGTCACGGATGTAAAGGTGGGTAGAAAACACAAAAAGACCAATGGAGCATAATTTACAACAAATTCTTTTATCAATAATAAAACCCTTTACTATCCACTTACCTCGGTGAAATTCATAAAACAATATACGAAAGCAGTAACATTATCATTATCATGAAATCATATGAGCGGTATAACATAAAACTTATCACACCTTTGAAATTCAATCATTGCACAACATATTTTTCCTCATTTACCAGCCTACTAGTATCCATGGGGATCCATAGGGGTCCCGCTACTCGTGAACCCTTAACATTTGTAATCAGATTCCAGGGCCGTCCCCATACCCCGTCCGGTATGGGCGCCAAAACTATAAACCTCAATACCCCGTCCGGTATGAAGGTGAAACGGGCCGTCCCCATACCCCGTCCGGTATGGGCGCTAAAACACATAAGGTCTCCATACCCCGTCCAGTATGAGAGACCACAATCCCGGTAGGGTTCCCTACGGACCCGGTCCGTCCACCATCTCCCAGGATATCTAGTCAGGCTGACCACATTATACAATTATCAATTTACATAACCTTTCATTCTCCTTTTCCTCAGTCAGCATCATCAATTCACACACAAACAAGCAAGCCAGTAATTTATGCCAAACAAGACAACATACAACATCGGGTTTTCAGTCATTCAACCCATAATTAATAAAACAGTAATATATGCACACGAGACTATGAAATGAAAACATAAGACCTCATACTGCATTTAAAACCGTAAAATAGGCCAAACAACAGCTAACAGACAAACACACCAGACTCGGGCTCCATTAGCGACCTTAAACAATTTCACACATCTGTTGATTCATGAAATACCGTTTTATCATTTATTGAACTTTAATACCATGATAGGAAGTAGGGTGAGGGGTCCTTACTTGTTTCGGGATCCGAATCCGACTCTACAGTGCACCTGCAGGCTGTCCCTAATTTTCCTGAATTTTTTCCGGGGAACTGAAACGCACTACTGGTACCTGCACGTGTTCCAAAAAATCCCAAATTAGACCCAGGGCCCCTTTCGGCCAATATCGCAATTCCGGCACGGCGCCGCCGCCGCTTGCGGCGGCGATTCGCCTCGGGTTGGCTGTTTTCGGCCAAATTCGGCCACACTTGCATTGGTCCCTTTGATAAAACAACCCTAGGGCCCTCGGGGGGCCAAAAAATTACGAAAAACCGAAGCTTACCGGTGGCGGTGCTCTCGGGTGCGGCGGCTCTCCGGCGAGGTTCGTGTTTTGGTGATTTGGCTCCGATCAACCTGTAGAAAAAAGAATGGTGATTACGGTGATATAAAAATTGTATCAAACGGAGGCCGGGAAAGGCCTCATCGGAGGCAAAAACCGAGGAGGGGCGCGGCGGCGCCGCTGGGTTTCGACCGTGTTTTCCAGTCGTTTGGCCGGGATTTTGGCTCTGATTTGACCACAGGGAAACTCAGCATTGAAAAACGAGTCGGGGGTATGAAATTTACCTCGATCGGCGGTTGGAAAACTCCCCGGTGCGGCGGCGGGTGGCGGCGGCCGGCTCCTCCAGCTTCTGGTTCGTCTTCTCCAGCGAGGGCAGATGGCTAGGATTTTTGTGGTCAGGTGTGGGGGTTCTATTTATACCATTTTGCCTTTTGATCACAGCCGTCCATTTTGATTAAATCTGGGCCGTCCGTGCGCGATTGAATCTGGGCCGTCCGTGCGCGTGCATCTGGGCTGTCCGTGCGCTTGCATCTGGGCCGTCCGATTGCGCGCACGCGGATCGCCCACGTGGTCCGTTCCCGGGTCGACGTGGTCTTGCCACGCGGCAGGTCCTGGTTGGCCAGGGCTGCTGACTGGGCCGCTGACGGGGCTGCTGACGTGGCGCTGACGGGGCACAATTTTTCTAAATTGCGTTTTGACCCCCCGGTTTCCGATTTTCTTTTCAAAAATACTCCCAGAATCCTAATTTTCACCCCTTTTTCCCAAAATCAATTTCAATTAAATCCAAATAATATTTTTACCCAATTTAATCATTATTATTATTTTTATTCTTATTAAATTAAATTAAATAAATCAATTAAAATTCAAAAATTATAAAATAAACACAATAAAATAAATTTAAAAATTAATTAAAAATAATAATAATAAATGACAAAATTAATGGGTGTTACAGCAGTACTGAAAATAATTCTCTTTTTCCTTTCAAATATATTTGAAAAATCGGTGCTCCTCCAAGAATTGCTTTTTTTTTGTTTTGTTTGGAAAGCCAATAAAAAGAAGATTCTAACTTCAAACAACTTGATAAAAAGAGAAAAAATTATGGTTAACATGTATTTCCTTTGCAAGTGTGACGCTGATACTTGCAATTACATTCTTCTATGATGTCATTTTATTTCTAAACTTTAGTTCATGGCCTTTAATTTGATTGGTATTAATCGGGTAATAGATTGATCCGTTCACAATGAGCTCTTGGTTTAAGATGGTTTAAATTCGAGCATTTATGTTAATCGCTTTACTCTCCTTATTATATTTTAGATTACTTGGAAATAAAGAAACAATATGACTTTTGACGATGATGAATATACTTTTGTAAATATTAAAGATATATTATTATATTATTTTAGCTCTATTCTTTTGAATAGTAATTTATTATCTTTTGATGATTTTGAGGTATTATCAATATTTTTTTAAATATGTAATATTTTGTATATCGACGGTATTTTCTTGATATTTAATACACCTACTAATTTTTATCTAAAAAAAATAACACTATAATATTTTTTATGTAACACTATTAATTTTGTACTATAATATTACAAAACCTTATATATTAAATTCTCATAAAAGTAAAAGGTAATAAAATTTTAAAAATTAGAGTATAAAATATTAACACTAGGTTTCTTGAAAAGAAAAGGATATTTTAGTTATTATATGCATTACTCAATAAAACGAATTAATTGTTTTATTAAATTTATTAAAATTAATTTTTAACTGTTATATTTTTTAAACTTCTTTAAACATAAAATATGGTCAAAACATAAAAGATTTATATATATATTTAAATTTGTATAGTTTTATAATTTTTAAATTCAAGGACGAAACCCTAAAGAAGAAATTTTCAAAACCTAATCGCACAATAAGAACTGAAAAGTAATTTTCTAAATGAAGAACTGAAAAATAATAAAAAAGGGGGTTTTTTTTTTAATTTAAAATCTTTGATTGAATTCAATCCAACATTTGCAACGTTCATATTTTTAAACTTTTCTTGAATAGAGCACCATCATTTCAAGAGGCCTGGCAAGAAAAAGGGCATCCAGATTAAACCCCAACCAAGAAGCAAAACCATCCATGGGAATCTCTGAGCGAGGAAGATCAACTCGTTACCAAGTAATTGAAGACGAAGACGAAAATAGTTACAGTGAAAATGCAGGATCCGACTCGGATTCTGGTTCGGATATTGACCCGAGTTATAACATTTTCGAGGACACTTATGACAAGTTTTCAAATCTTTCAATAAAAAAGAAATCAAAGCCACGGTGAGTGTGAAATCAATTATCTTTTTGATATATAGACTATCATTCATCATGAAGTTTCGATATCACTCACGAACAATGTTCATTTGTTGAGTTTTTGATTTTGTTGCTCGCGATTGAGGATGCAGTATAACAAAAGACCCAGTGGAATTGGAGGATACAAGTTATAAGTCTGACGAAAAAGATCCCGAGGAAGTTCATAAGATTATAGAAGGTTAGCGTATGAGAAATTTACTGATTGTTAACAATTCATAATAAGAATAAGAAATCTCCTTGTTTTGAAATTTGGGAAAAGGTTTTACATGATGTCAGTTAGAAAGTTGCAGAACATCGCCTGCCTTATAGTAGATCAAGAGAAATAAACTGTTCATTTTTAAGACTGAAACGCGATTTCTTTGTCAATATGTGTTGGTAGCTGGCCAGCTAGAGAAGTTGAAAGTGGAGCAATGTAAGATTTACTTGAGAAAGAATGGACTGAGGTTGACCGGAAATAAAGAAACGCTTATTCAACGGATAAAGGAGCATCAAGAGTAAATAATTGCTTCTTCGGCAATCTTCCTGATACTTCTACAGATTCTTTCTATCCATTTAATATCTATAATCTTACCCTTTTTTCGTTTTAGGATTCTAAATGGTGGTGGTGAGAACAAGTACCCAGTGTCTAGCTTCGTGCTGAACTGTAAAGGTGCAGAGTTTAGCTCCCGGGTCTTCTTTTGGCAGTCACAAGTTTGAAACTAGGAACAGTTTAGACATTGAGAATAATAGTGATTGTTTATGGCCTATATTAGTTTCCATTTAATTCTTAATCAATCAATTGATACACTACATTTTTATATTAATGTTTTTATATATAGTTATAACTTAATATCTTTTGTTTGATTCATCTTCTCTCCATCTTGAATTAAACCAACATAACCTAAATACTGTTCTATAATCAAGCATCTTGGAACATATTAAATGGTTAAGAAATAACTGAGAAGATTGGGCTTTTAGTTATGCTTGCCCACTATATCTGCAATGAGATACATAAGATAGGAAATAAATAATTGTTTTTTCTGCATTACAAGGTAGAAAGCAAATTTGCCATTTGTTTTCTTGAGCTAGAACTTTGTCTTATTCCACTCTCTTACTTTGTGCTTTGTAGTTGACGTCGCGTTTATAAATTATCACTTTCATTCTGCTTATCCTCTGAAAAATAATGACATTTAATGCAGGTGATGCGTGCACTGGTGATGTTGTTATGTTCGAACAGAATGTTTATGAAATGTATGTCCTTGAAAATTCAGTTCACTCAAAAGTGTTTGGTTCTGCAAAATGGTATCACTGGTTATAGGTGGTCTATTTAAATGATAAAAAAAAAATGATGATTTATACACAAAGGGCAGCAATGGAGAATTCACATTATTGCTTCTGAGTGCAAGTGCTAGTACCCTGATTTGCTATATTAAGCATTTTCGATAATTTATGTTCTTTATAACCTTATGTTTTTATTGAATATGCCAGGTTTAATATAGCATCACGAGCTGCTACTGGTCCCCCATGCGGTACAAGAACTGTTGCAGGCCGTATTGTGAAAGAAAGTTATGGAGCTGCCAAGCAACAACACACGTTTACGGTAAGTGAAGATGCTTTGAATTGGAATACCATAGGCATTTTGCTCCGAACACTTTGTCTTGTGCTCTTTATTTTTGAAGAAGTTAGGTTGAGTTTAGTTGCAAATTTTTAATTTTATAGAAAAGAATGAGAAAACAATATAAATAAGATAGAAAATTTAAATGAAAATGACGTTCTAAATTCTAATTTTCAAGTCAGCTTCATGTCTGATTTATGTTAATTGTATTTATCCTTCATAAAGCAGAAATACAAACGGATCATTGTGGAATTGAAGATATGAATGAATTTAATCAAAAAGATAGATATTGCCTGACCTTTATATAAGACCTAGGCATCTAAAAAAGAAGATCTAAACAAATGAATGAAGATCAAATAGGCTTGAAACAAAGTCAATGTTGCAGATAGTGTCTTAGCATTAACCAGAACAATTTTATGGACACGTTGAAAACTCATGGTTATGTACCATGGTCTTTTCTGAATTTTGTTTCATGCTAATTTTCTCAGTTAAGTTGTGCTGCTTTATTCTATTGGAACAGAAGTTGTTACATTTTGTTTTGTGGTTTCATCAATTTGACCAATCAATTCGCTGTAGTGCATATATATTTCAAAGGAATCACTGTTTTGCCTGTCTTTATTGCTAAACTTGTGGTATCCTATTCAGATAGAAGTCCTATGGAGCAAAGGGGAAAAACCACTAGCTCCACTTCATCCTCTTCTAATTAAAGGTCGAAATCTTTACCGATTGAAGACTTTGCGACAGGTTTGAGTCATTTAGAAAAATTCTCACTAGTTTGACCTTTTGCACACATTTATTTTACTACTGTTACTTATTCTTGTTCTGAAAGTAGAGATGGGAAGATGAAGGAGAGAGGCAGAAGATTTTAATGGAAAAACATTTGAGGGGTTCCCTTGCCAGGTCTGATAGAGAACTGCGAATCCAGGAAAAGGAAAGGAGGAAAGTTCTTAGGGCGACCAGGTATTTGCTTATGCTTATCATGGTAGAAATAATTTGGCTTACAATCATTAGTACGCAGGCAAATGCATAACAAAATAGAGACCTGTTTATGCTATCTAGTTTTAAGACTTCAGTTGTTTTTATTACAGAATTAAGAGAAAGAATGAGCCATACAATAACCAGTCCCAGTCAAAATCAAACGTAATTGCAAATTCTGTAATTCAGTTTCATCAATTGGGTTCATCGGTTACTATGGGGAAAGCAGCTCCTCAACAGCCTGGTGTTTCCATTAATCCAGGAAATACAGAAACTCAAGTTCAGAAGTCAGAGTTAGTTATTGCTTCAAGAAAACCAGTAATTCAATCCCAACAGTCAGGTTATTCAGTGACTTCGGTTGTTGATGCAGGAACTCTTCAACCTCAGCAGAATAGAGGCCAGATACAGGATAGAAATCAAAATCAAATTCCTCAGAAAGTGGAGAAATCTGATGTAAGTCAGGGCGAAGACTATAGGCAGCCTAATGTCTATTCGACATGGCATCAGTGTTCAACTAATGATAACAATTACCCCAATAAAAGATTGAGTGAGTCATCTGACAGGAATTATCATCAGTTGCCATTGAGAAGCAAGAGGGATGATACTGCAAACTTCTTGCACCCTAACATATACATGCATAATGCCAGCTTTCCAATTAATGACAAAAAACCATATACAAACCGGATGAACGAGTCATGTGAGCTGAATTACCCGATGTTACCTCTAAGGAGTAGGAACCATCATGGACCAGAGAATCCAGCACTTTACCGGCCAATGTGCTCTCCAGATAGATATGGTCGCCGAGCACGACAGGTCTGCTGGCACTATTCTAGAGGACGATGTTACCATGGAGATAATTGCAAATTTTTGCATGAGCTGAGAGGGGAAGAGCAATGGTCTTCTGGTCAAGGGAGGTTCTAAAGTTCAGGCTAAAAACTTCGCTAGTTATGTTTGGAACTTATCGATTCACCAAGTTTTGCATATGCGGGGATTACCTTGTTTTCTATGGCAGATAACTAACTTAGAATTTGAAGGAATATGATATGGCAAATAAATAGGATACAAACATGACTTGGGTTTGTATAACGTGTTCAGACTTAAAATAACCTGTTAATTCAGGAAGCTTTTGTATAACAAAATATTTTCCTGAAAATTGATATGACTTTTAATCCATTTTGTCTGTTATGATACTTATTGGTATAACCGATCCATCTTCTATTTGTCAACTCCTATTCAGATTTTTCTACTTTTATTACGAAATTTTTTGATTGAAATGCAGTTTACCAGCTATATTAATTTCTTCGTAGATGGGGATTAGAGAGGTACCTGTTTTTTATTATCACCGTGGGTTTTGCCATTGATTAGGTAACCTGATGAGCTTAAATTCAAACTAATTTGATGGATTGTATTGAAAAATTGTATTTATTTTAATTTTATATTATTTAGATTTTTTTATAATATTAATTTATAATTTTTTTAAAAATATAGAACATTTAATTTGGTCAGTTTCAATTATTTTAATGAGAAAGATCATATTAAATTATTTAAATCATATTAAATCATTTACGATAAAATTAAAAAAAATAAAATCTATTTTTCTAATAATAAAAAATTAGTTTAAATCCATAATAATTTATTATTCGAACTATTAGTGGTTTTAAAAGGTGGATTCCAAGATTAGTAGATTGAATACTTGTAATAACAAATATTATACACTATGTAACACCCAAGAAATTTTTTTTTTTAATTTCATTATTATTAATTTAATTTAATTTAATTTATTCAAATAGAAATAATAATAATAATAATAAAAGAAGTAAAAATTATTTAGGGATTTAATTAAAAATAATTTTGGAAACAAGAGGTGAAAATTTGAGTTATGGGAGTATTTTTGAAAGAAAAATCGAAAACCGGGGGTCAAAATGCAATTTAAAAAATTGCGCCACGTCAACTGTCCGGTCAGCAGCCCAGACAAACCAGGACGCGCCGCGTGGCATAGACGTTGACGAAGGAGGCCACGTGGAAGGGAGCCACGTGGGCGATCCACGTACACGCGATAGAACGGCTGAGATCCGTTCCCACGCGCACAGACGGCCCAGATCAAAAATGCGCACGGACGGCCCAGATTGCATTGCGCACGGACGGCCCAGATTGAATAGCGATGAACGGACCAGATTTATTTTCTATTTAATTACGATCAGACGGTTCAGATTAAATGCAATGGACGGTTCAGATTAAAAGCGGATGGTTATAAATAATCTCATCCGCACCCAAACCCAAACCCTAGTCGCCAGAGCCCCTCGCCGGAAAAGATAGCCCAGCCACTGGGGAGCCAACCGCCGCCCACCACTGCCGCACCAGAGCAATTTTCGACCGTCAAACGAGGTAAAAATTCTACCCTTTGCTTGAAATTCGATTTTAAACCCACCTATGGCCAAATCGGAGCGAAAGCACTGGCCAATTGGTCGGAAAACGCCGCGGGGTGTCTCGATTTTTACCTCCGATGAGGCCCTTCTCGATTCTCGTTCGACGTAATTTTTTCATCTTTGTGATCACCATTTCCTCCTCTACAGGTTTACCAGAGCAAAACACCAAACCGCGACGTGAGCCGGAGGAGCCGCCGCATCGGAGAGCTCCATCGCCGGTAAGTTTCGTTTTTTTTGTTTTTTCAGCTCACTAGGGCCATAAGAGTGTTTTCTCACTGGAATCGATGCAAGTTTGGCTGAATTCGACCGAAAACAGCCAACTCGAGGCGGATCACCGCCGAGCCGTCGTGCCGAAATTCTGAAATTGGCCGAATAGGCTCTGGGTCTGATTTTTGGGTTATTTGGGATATGTGTAGGTACCGTAAGCGCATTTTAATTCCCGAGGAAAAATTCAGGGAACCTAGGGACCGTTCGTAGGCGTAGTAAAAATCTAGGGTTCGGTATTAAATCTGGTAAGGACCCCTCACCATATTTTCTATTATGGAATTAAAGTTTGAATAAATGATAATACTGTATTTTTTACAAATTAAATTGATATGCATAATTAATTAAGGTTTCTGATGGAGCCCGAACCAGACATATTTCTCTAGTAATTCCTATTTGATTTATTTTACGGTTTAAATGCATTATGGTATCTGGTTTATTTATTCTATAGTTTTGAATGCATGAATCACTGTTTACTTCACTACTGTTTGATTTTAGGAATCTAAGATATGCTTGCTTTGTTAGATGTACGTTACTTGTTTAAGTATTCATGTTTGAATTGGTAACGAAGACTAAGGAAAAATAGGAAAGGGGCGGGATTTGATAAATAGATAAGATGACAGCCTCACTAGATATCCTGGGAGATGGTGGACGGACCGGGTTCATAGGGAACCCTACTGTGAATGTTATCTCATACCGGACGGGGTATAGAGACATGGTCATTTGACGCTCATATCGGACGGGGTATGGGGACGCCCTGCTTCACCCTCATACCGGACGGGGTATTAAGGTTTATTTTTTTGGTGCTCATACCGGACGGGGTATGGGGACGACCCTGAAATTAAGATTGTTAAGGAGAATGGTTCACGTGTAGCGGGGACCCCTATGGATCCCCATGGATACTAGTAGGCTGATAAAAAGGGGCAATTGTTGTTTGATGATTTGAATATAAAAGTATAACATGTGCTATGTTACAGATTATATATGAATTCATGATATTTATAATATTATTGTTTTCATAGATTGTTTTTTTATAAATCTCACTGCGGTAAGTGAACAGTAAATGGTTTGATTATTGATAAATTAATTTGTTTAAATCTACTGCTCCATTAATTATTTTAATTTTCTACCAATCTTTACTTCTGTGACGGTGAATAGTGTGATGTCCTTACTGGGCTAATGTAGCTCATTCCTTATTTAACTATTTCAGATCAGGAGGACCTGATTTCCGAGCTCGATCCACAAGAAGATGGCGAGTAAATGCTAGATGTCTTATAGTTTTCTTTATACTTCTTTTATTTCTAGTATTTCTTTTAGAAGACTTATTCTTTAATATTGTTTAGTACTTTTAAGTTATTATGTAAGAGATATTAACCTAAATTTTTTATTTCGTTTATGTACTCAGATTTTTATATGCATTTTCTTTTAGATTTTTGGGGTCGTTACAGTTAGTATCAGAGCCAGGTTCCTCGGACTCGTTCCTTACACAATGATACTTAGAGAAACACCAAACCAATGAATCATTACTCGACCATTCCTTGTGAAATGCAGGTACGGAGAGATGAGAAGAGGAAGACCCCCACTAAACTAAGCAGTCCGGGATGGTTCGCTTCGGGAAGACATTGACAAGATATTTGAGATGTTGGAGAGACTCATTGCTATCCAGCAGGGCCGAGAGGAGAGAAGGGAACTACTTGACGCTCCCCCGCTGCCACAGGTTGAGCCATCACTGCAGCGAGAGGATCCCGAGCCACCCCGGTACGAGCCTGCTCCTCCACAGTACGACCTGGTGCCACCACCGCAGTATAATCCAGTGCCCTAACCACAGTATTGCCCAACACCGCCACAGTATAATCCAGTGCCCCCACCATATCAGCAAGTACCACCACAGGGGCCCCCAGTCTATCCTCAGCTTGGCCCAGTCCATCTTCCGCGGGACCCAGCTCCTTCTAGGATTGACCTAGGTTACGTAGAGAGGTACAGGAGACTGAACCCATCTACTTTTGCAGGGGAATCCTCTTTTGAAGATGCCCAGTACTGGTTGGTGGAGACGGAGAAAGCCTTCAAGACCCTAGGAGTAACTCCCGAGCAGAGGGTCACCCTTGCTACCTACATGCTGGTGGGAGAAGCAGACCGCTGGTGGGAACTCAAGCAGACCACCCTGCCTGTTCCAGTTACTTGGGAATAGTTCTTAGCAGCCTTTTATGCGGAGTACCTCCTAGAGTACATCCGACATCTGAAGGAGATGGAGTTTGTCCAGTTGGTCTAGGAGAACATGACGGTGTCAGAATATGCTCGTAAGTTCTTGGAGTTTGGCCGATACTCCCTTGAGACGTTGATGGATGAGGGCAGAAAGGCTAGGAGGTTCCAGTGGGGCCTCCGCCCAGAGATCAAGCAGCATTTATTTGTACTGGAGCTCAGGACATACTCGGTCGTTTTGGCCAAGACACAGTTAGTGGAGAGGAGCCTCCACACCCTCCCTCAGTCAGCAGAGAACCACAGGCCCTCAGCTCCACCCCACATACCAGCACCTGCTGCGCCTGTCCAATAGAACAAGAGGTCCAGACCGGTGATCCAAGCTCCCCCTCAGGCTCTAGTGGCAGGACATGGTAAGATCTGTCAGCATTGTGGCAGGGATCACGGGGACCGACCATGCTACCGCCTCAACAACACTTGTCGCATATGTGGTAGTGCCCAACACTATGCGAGAGAGTTCCCAAGGAACCAGAATCAGGGAAGACCTCCTATCCAGGGCAGGGCTTACAACCTCACCCAGCAGGATGTCGATGCCGTCCCGGACGTGGTGCAGGGTATGTATACTATCTGTAACCATCTTGCTCATGTTTTGTTTGACACTGGTGCATCGCATTCATTTGTTTCACTTGTTTTTGCATCCAAATTTAATGTATTACCTGATAAACTTGATTCAATGTTATTTGTGTCTACTACTGGGAGTGCAACACTATTGGAAAAAGTTATCTACAAGGCTTGTGCCGTAGAGATAACAAATAAGAAACTGAGTGTAGACCTAATAGAATTAGGTATGGGGAATTTTGATATAATCTTAGGGATGGATTAGCTAGCGGCGTATCACGCCACCGTAGATTGCTTTAGTAAGAAGGTTGTATTTAATCCTCATAATGAGGAGTCATTTACAAATTAATAAAATCATTTAGTATTTATTCCTTGATGGCAAGTTTTCTTATTTGTCGAGTACCTTAACCTTGCTATTTTCTCTAACTAGAAAAACCCAAGAAAGAGAATTGTATTCAAGAGATTCTGATAGTCCGAGACTTTTCAGATGTGTTTCCGGATGAACTACCTGGACTGCCAGTGGACAGGGAAGTCAAGTTCACCATAGATCTACAGCCAGACACCCAACATATTTCAGTTGCTCCTTAACCTATGAGCCGCGTTGAGATGGAGGAACTGAGGAAACAGACCACTAAATTATAAGACAGTAGTTTTATCAGACATAGTGTGTCCCCTTGGGGAGTTGGAGTCACTTTTGTCAGGTAGGGAGATGGAACGTTGAGACTATGTATTGATTACAGAGGATTAAACAGGGTCACAATCAAGAACAAATATCCCCTTATCAAGATTGATGACCTCTTCGATCAGTTGCAGGGTGCACAGGTCTTCTCCAAAATAGACCTACGATCAGGCTACCATCAGATAAAAATAAGGACAGAAGACATCCCCAAGACGACTTTTGGAACCAGGTACGGACATTATGAGTTCCTGGTCATGCCATTTGGGTTATTCAACGCCCCAACCATCTTCATGGATCTGATGAATAGAGTCTTCAGACAATTCTTAGATCAATTTGTTATCGTGTTCATCGATGACATCCTGGTATACTCAAAAAGTAGAGAGGAATATGCTCACCATCTAGCCCAGGTTTTGTAGGTTCTCAGAAGAAAGAAGCTGTATGCAAAGTTGAGTAAGTGTGAATTCTGCCTTTAGCAGACAGCCTTCCTGGGGAACACCATATCAAAGGATGGAGTATCAGTGAATCCTGAAAAGGTTCAACTGGTGTTCGGCTGGGAGAAATTGATATCAGTTAAAGAAATCTATAACTTTCTAGGAATGACGGGCTATTACCGCAGGTTCATTGAAGGATTTTCTAGTCTAGCGGCTCCCCTAACCCAACTCACAAAGAAGAATGCCAAGTTTGAGTGGAATGGGGACTGTGAAAGAAGTTTTTCAGAACTAAAGAAGTAGCTGACTACTACACTTGTGCTGGCCTTACCGAGTGGATTGGAGGGATATATAGTTTACAGTGATGCCTCCTATCTAGGCCTGAGTTGTGTTCTAATGCAGCATGGGAATGTCATAGTCTATGGGTTCAAACAGTTAAAGAGTCATGAAAAAAATTATCCCACCCATGACTTAGAGCTTGCCGCAATCATACACGCCTTGAAGACTTGACACCCTTATTTATATGGAGAGACCTTTCAGATCTATACCGATCACAAAAGTTTGAAATACATATTCACTCAGAAGGATCTCAATATGCGTAAGAGAAGGTGGATATAACTTCTTAAGGACTATGATTGTGATATCTTGTACCATCCGGGTAAGGGCAACGTGATAGCCGATGCACTCAGCAGAAAAAGTATATGTATCTTAGCGCATTTGATGGTCTCAGAATGTAGGCAAATTGGGGCTACACAACAGGTTCGATTTCAGAAATTGAGGAGAGTCAAATGTTTGGGTCATTTGACCGTCAAGTCTGAGTTAATCTAGAGAATAAGAGAAACGCAGTCAGCTGATCCCACCCTAGTAGCCTTCAAGAATAATGCATAACAGAGAGTTAGCTCAGAATTCTAAGTCTCCGCCGATGGGTTACTCCGATTTCAGGACATGGTGTGTGTTCCAAATGACAGTGAGTTAAGGAGAGACATCATGACAGAGGCCTATAGCTCAAAGTTTGTCATGCATCCCGGAAGTACCAAAATGTACCAAAGCATGCGACATCAGTTTTGGTGGAATAAGATAAAAAGGGACATAGCTGAATTTGTGTCTAAATGCTTGGTATGTCAGCAGGTCAAGGCAGAGCATTAGTGCCCATACGGGTTTCTTCAGTCTTTACCGATCCCAGAGTAGAAGTGGGAACATATCACCATGGACTTCGTGACAGGGTGACCTAAGGCACGCTTAGGACATGATGCCATCTGGGTAATTGTTGACTGGCTCACCAAGTCTTCCCACTTCTTAGCCATCAGGATGACCGATCTCTTGGACAAGTTGGCAAGAATGTATATTCGAAAAATAGTCAGATTGCATGGAGTCCTAGTGACAGTGGTGTCCGACAGGGACCCCAAGTTCACTTCTCGATTTTGGAGTAGCTTTCAGCAAGCCATGGAAATGAAGCTGTCCCTCAGTACTGCCTTCCACCCTCAGACTGATGGACAATCAGAAATGACGATCCGTACACTTAAGGATATGCTTCGAGCTTATGTCCTTGACTTTGGGGGCCATTGGGACGACCATTTGCTCCTGATAGAGTTTGCCTATAACAACAGCTATCAAACGAGCATTGGCATGGCTCCGTATGAGGCGTTATATGGGCGCTCATGCAGATTATCGATTTGTTGGGAAGAAGTGGGCGATAGAAAATTGTTCGACTTGGAGCTGGTAGAGGAAATCACATCCAAGATAGTTAAGATCAGGAGGAACATTCAGACGGCTCAGAGCAGACAGAAGAGTTATACAGACACCCGGAAAAGAGATTTAGCGTTTGAGAAAGACGACCGAGTGTTCCTTAAGGTCACTCCTTTCAAGAAAATTAGTAGGTTCGGCAGGAGGAGAAAACTGAACCCCCGATTTATTAGACCATTTGAAGTCTTAGACAGGATTGGTACCGCCGCTTACAGACTAGTACTACCTCCAGAGCTTTCCAAGGTCCACAATGTATTTCATGTGTCCATGCTACGCAAGTATAACCCGGACCCCTCTCATGTGGTGGCCCACGAACCTCTCCCACTTCAGGAGGACTTATCCTACGAGGAAGTACCAGTCGGCATTACGGATCGAAAGAGTAGAATACTCCGTAACCGAAAATATCCTTTGTAAAGGTCGTATGACAGAACCACACACCAAGGAAGGCTACATGGGAGCTAGAATCAGACTTTAGAGCTCAGTACCCCCAATAAGAGGCAAATTTGAGGGACCAAATTTTTTTAAAGGGGGGAGAGTTGTAACACTCTAGAAATTTCTTTTTTTAATTTAATTTATTCAAATAGAAATAATAATAATAATAATAATAATAAAAGGGGTAAAAATTATTTAAGAATTTAATTGAAAATAATTTTGGAAAAAAGGGGTGAAAATTTGGGTTATGAGGGTATTTTTAAAAGAAAAATAAAAATTCGGAGGTCAAAACGCAATTTAAAAAAATTGCGTCATGTTAGTTGCCCGGTCAGCTGCCTCGGCCAACCAAGACGCGCCGCGTGACAGAGACGCTGACGCATGAGGCCACGCAGAAGGGAGCCACGTGAGCGATCCGCGTGCGCACGATCAAACAGCTGAAATCCGTTCCCACGTGCACGGACGACCTAGATAAAAAATATGCACGGACGACCCAGATGGCATCGCGCACGAATAGTCCAGATTGAATCGTGATGAACGACCCATATTCATTTCCTATTTAATCGCGATCGGACGGTCTAGATTAAATGCGATGGACGGCTCAGATCAAAAGCGGATGGGTATAAATAATCTCATCCGTACCCAAACCCAAACCCTAGCCACCAGAGCCCCTCATCGGAGAAGACAGCCCAGCCGCCGGGGAGCCAATCGCCGCCCACCGCCGCCACACCGGAGCAATTTTTGGCCGCCAAACGAGGTAAAAATTCTACCCTTTGCTCGGAATTCGATTTTAAACACACTTATGGCCAAATTAGAGCGAAAGCACAGGCTAATTGGTCAGAAAATGCCGCCGAAACCCAGCGGCGTCGCTGGAGGGTGTCTCAATTTTTGCCTCCGATGAGGCCCTTCCCGATTCCTGTTCAACGTGATTTTTTCACCTTTGTGATCACCGTTTCTTCCTCTATAGGTTGACTGGAGCAAAACACCAAACCACGACGTGAGCCGGAGGAGCCACCGCACTGGAGAGCCCTACCGCCAGTAAATTTTAGTTTTTTATATTTTTTGGCCCACCAAGGGCCCTAAGGGTGTTTTCTCACAGGAATCGATGTAAGTTTTACTGAATTCAGCTGAAAATAGCCAACCCGAGGTGGATCGTCGCCGAGCCATCATCAGAGCATGCCGGAGCCGCCGTGCTGGAATTCTAAAATTGGCCGAATAGGCCCTGGATCTGATTTTTGGGTTATTTGGGACATGTGTAGGTACCGTAAGCGCGTTTTAGTTACCGACGAAAAATTCAGGGAACCTAGGGACTGCCCGTAGGCGTAGTGAAAATCTAGGGTTCAGTGTCAAATCTGGTAAGGACCCCTCACCCTATTTCCTATCATGGAATTGAAGTCTGAATAAATGATAATATTGTATTTTGTACAAATTAAATAGATATGCATAATTAATTAAGGTTGCTGATGGAGCCCGAACCAGATATATTTCTCTGTTAATTCCTATTTGATTTATTTTACAGTTTAAATGCATTATGGTATCTGGTTTATTTATTCTATGGTTTTAAATACATGAATCACTGCTTACTTCACTACTGTTTGATTTTGGAAATCTAAGATATGCTTGTTTTGTTGGATGCACATTACTTGTTTAAGTATTCATGTTTGAATTGGTAACGAAGACTAAGGAAAAATAGGAAAGGGGTGGGATTTGATAAATGGATAAGATGACAGCCTCACTAGATATCTTGGGAGATGGTGGACGGACCGGGTTCATAGGGAACCCTACCGTGAATGTTGTCTCATACCGGACGGGGTATGGAGACTTGGTCATTTGGCGCCCATACCGGACGGGGGGTATGGGGACGACCATGGAATTAAGTTTGTTAAGGAAAATGGTTCACGTGTAGCGGGGACCCCTATGGATTATCATGGATACTAGTAGGCTGATAAAAAGGGGCAATTGTTGTTTGATGATTTGAATATAAAAGTATGAAATGTGCTATGTTACAGATTATATATGAATTCATGATATTTATAATATTATTGTTTCTATATGTTGTTTTTTTATAAATTTCACTGCGGTAAGCGGACGGTAAATGGTTTGATTATTAATAAATGAATTTGTTAAATCTACTGCTCTATTGGTTGTTTTAATTTTCTGCCAACCTTTACTTATGTGATGGTGAATAATGTGATGTCCTTACTGGGTTAGTGTAACTCATTCCTTATTTAACCATTTCAGATCAGGAGGACCTGGTTCCCGAGCCCGATCCACAAGAAGACGGCGAGTAGATACTAGATGTCTTATAGTGTTCTTTCTACTTCTTTCATTTCTAGTATTTCTTTTAGAGAACTTATTCTTTAATATTGTTTAGTACTTTTAAGTTATTGTGTAAGGGATATTAATCTAAATCTTTTATTTCGCTTCTGTACTCAGATTTTTATATGCATTTTCTTTTGGATTTCCGGGGTCGTTATACACTATGCTCTATTGAAAATTTTAATAATTTAATTATTTATTCAGACAATTTATTTTTTAAATAAATTAAATTAAAATTTTAATCCGTTATAATTATTTAAATAAAAAAAATTTAAATACCATATAATATTTTTTTTACACATAATTAAAACTTAACTTAATTTAATTATTACAAACCTATAATTTTATGTTTATCTTAATAGATCTTGTAATAATTGCAGTATAGACAAATCAAGAAGTCAACAACTATACGGTTAGAATGTCCTTAATATCCAGCTGACGTGACTAAAAATGCTATGAAATATTTTATATGAGCCTAATAGCTTCACTTTTTCCTTGTCCTTTCGGTTGAATCGGTCAGGTACATTTCTCTTTTATTTTCTGCGATTAGGTACGTACATTTTTTTCTTGAAAAACTTCCATTTGTTGTTGGTTTTATGGGTATGTTTTGTCGGGAAAGAACTCTTTGGATTGTCCTGGGAACTTGAATAAACAAAACATAAATATGGGTTTATCATGTGCAATTGTATTTGATAATCACTCTCTTTGAGCATGTTGGTTGCCATTCTTCATGCTATCTATGATTCACATGTCAATATTTCAACTCGTTTTTGTGTATATATAGCAAATGGGTTTTTTCGTGGTTGTTGATAAACTGAAGTATCAAGTGGACTCGTTTCTTTTTCCTGCAATTGTTATGGTTCTATACTAATGAATCAAGTCAAAATATCACATTCATCTAATAAGATTTTTATAGAATGGATGATAACGAAAATGGAATTGGCTAACATTATGTTTGGATTGAGGAAGTGACGAAAATGGAGGGTTGGTGAACCTCCCTCTCTTTTTCTTAAAATATCTTACTGTTCCTCCAAATCGAGTAAAAAGGAAGGGAAAGGTGAATTTTTGGATGTACTGCTCAACTTGTTATTTTATTAGCAACTAGTCATATTAACTAGTTTCTTTACATATAAAGTTAATAAATTTATGTCCTTGGCCATTAATATAACTAAAATTGACCAAATTAGATGCAGGTGATTGACCAAATTTAGCTTTTAAAATCCATATTAGTTCAGATTTAGCTTTTAAAACAATTTTTTATATTTAATATTGTTATGTATATTATTACAATTGCTTCTATACTTTTTTAAAAATTATAAATTAATATTTTATAAAGTATATTTAAATAATATAAAATTAAGATAAATGTAATTTTTTAATAAGATTCATTAGAGATTTATTTGAATTTAAGCTCAGAAGGTTAATTAGAGTCAAAACTTACTAGTGACGACAAAAAGCAGGTACCTCTCTAGTCTCCATATAAAAAGAAATTAATATAGTTGGTAAACTGCATTTCAATCAAAAACTCCCATAATAAAAGAAGAAAAATCTGAATAGGAAGAAACTGAAAGAGATAATTGCATAGCTGACAAGTGAAAAATGAATCTACTATGCCAATATATGTTATAACGGACACAATGGACTGAAAATCATATCAATTTTCACGAAAAAGAAAAGTTGTTAAATCAAAAGTTCCTAAATTAATGAAAGTAAATTTTAAGATTATATTTTTAAGATTATATCGTGCTTATCTGTTATATCGTACAAAATCTTGACATGTTTGTATCTTACTTATCTGCCACATCAAATCCCTTCTAGTCCCTTTAAATTTTAAGTTACTTATTTGCCACAAAAAATAAGGTAATCCCCACATACATCTGATTAAAAATCAGCCTGATTGCTGCTAATTGTAGGGAAGCACTTGAATGAATGTATGAAGAGTGAAAACTAAGTAAAAATTCAGCCAAAATAAATATGATAAAATCTGCCCTAAGATGCTCAAAAAATCACACAAAGACACCAAAATTTTTAACGTGAAAAACTCCTTCAATATGAAGGATAAAAACCACGAGATCTCTCCTGATCCAAATAAAAAGAGCTTCACTATAAAAATTAGTGTTTATAGCAACAATAAGTAACCACTATAATTCTTAAATAAATATTCAACAACAAATCAATCGAACAACAAAAAATAAACAAGGAAATGGAAAAATATCACCAAAGCAGATACTGTTCATGCGAAACAGATGTGTTCTGATTATTTAAATCCAATCTCCGCCGTTCAGATTAAAGAACAATTATCCCGAACATGCTCACCAAATTTCAGCCTCATCAAATCATAAATGATCGTGTGATCGTCGAAGAAAATCAAACTGGTTGGTGCAAGGAAGAAAAACGTGAACAGTAATTTCTAACTGAAAGTACCGAAAATCTAATTGTTGAAAATCAATCTTCATCGTTCAAAATGAAGAACAATGAGTCTTTTAAATACCCACCAAATTTCATCCTGATCCGAATAAAGATCAATGTTTCTTATGGAAAGAAACAAAATACATTGGATGTAATTTTTCAGCAAAAATTTCCTTTTCTGTTCACTTTTTATTTTGGTGGCTAAAAACTTGTTTTTATATTATTCTTTAGGGTTAAAGTGATATACCTAAAAAAAAATCCTAATAATCCTAATGAACCAAAAAATAAGTGGTCTCAAAAGTATTTGAATTTTTTCATATAGGAGGGAACCCAAAACCCAACGCTAATAACAATCAAAATAAAACCTTAGGGAATAAATTCTGAACCCGCACACACCAATGAAACATAACTAGCGAAGTTCTTATCCTGAACTTTAGAACTTTCCTTGACTAAGACCAATGCTCTTCTCTTCTTAGCTCATGCAAAAATTTGCAATTCTCTCAATATTAGCATCGTCCTTTAGGATAGTGCCAGCGGAGTTGTTATGGTCTTTGACCATATCTAGCTAGAGAGCCCATTGGTTGGTAAATGGCTGGATTCTTTGGTCCATGATGGTTCCTACTCCTTTGAGGTAATATAAGGTAATTCAACTCATATGACTCACTCATCCTGTATGTTTTTTTTTTGGAGATAAAAGTGCAGTAATATATTAAAATAGGGCACCAAGGGGGCGCCAACCCATGTACAAAAAGATTTACAAGTCAATTAACATATTCATAATTAACCCTAAATTGTCATAATGGGTGATGCTATGTTCTAGTACAATGGAACCAAAAATATGGAACTATTTGTTTAAAATATTGCTAAAGTTGTCTTCTTTCTCTTAAAAAATTCAATTGTTCCTTTCTTTTCAAATAACTCAAAAAATAGTAAGAAGGATGAATCTAAATTTTTTGTTCATTTTACTTATCATTTCCCATGCAAGCAATTCATCTTTGACGGTTTCAGTCATGACCCAACGGATGCCAAGTAAACAATAGACCATGGTCCAAAGAGAATAAGTATTAGGGCACCAAAGCAAAAGATGGTTATAGGATTCTAAATTATTCTTGCATAAGTAGCATATGCTTGTTAGGGTAATGCCTCTTTTCATGAGATTATCTATGGTAAAGATACTATTTTTAAAAGCTTCTCAAATAAAGAAAGAGATTCTAAGAGGTGCATTGGCCTTCTATATCATGTTTGCTGGGTAAACCTGCTTGATCCTGCAATTTTGGCCAACAATGTAGTTATAGAAAGATTTGATGCTAAATGATCAACTTTTATTCAAAGTCCACGTCAGCTTGTCTTCTTTATTACTAATTATTGTAGATTCCAATAAAGCTATCAAATTTTCAAACTCCCCAAGTTCCCAACTATTTAAATTTCTATGCAGTACAATATTTCAGCTCTTGCCAGTGCTATTATTAAACATTTGCTCAATACTCATTAGTTTATCCTCGGGTAAAACATAAATTTGAGAGAAACGGGATTGTAAATTGTTGTTTTTGCACCAAATGTCCGAATAGAATTTGATTTTGTTTCCTTTGCCCACCTCCCATTTAGAGCAGTGCATAGCTTCATTGCCCACTTTAGAGATTCTCTTCCAAAGACCCATACCATAATTGCTATTGTAACGGCCCCGAAAATTAAAAAGAAATGTATATATTTATTCTAAGTGCGGAAGCGAAATAAAATATATTATGATTAACATTCCTTACACAATAATTAAAATGTATTAAAGATATGAAAAAATAAACTAACTAAAGGAATACTATGAATGAATACTATAAGGAAAACTAATAAATCTTTAGGCTTCTATTCGCCGTCTTCTTGCGGAACGGGCTTGGGAACCAAGTTCTCCTGATCTGAAATGGTTAAGTAAGGAATGAGCTATACTAGTCCAGTGAAGATGTCACACTATCTCACTATCACAGAAGTAAAGGTTGGTAGAAAACAAAAACAATCAATGGAGCATAATTTATAACAAATTCATTTATCAATAATAAAACTCTTTACTGTCCACTTACCTCGGTTAGTGCATGAAAACAATAACATTATAAACATCATAAGATCATGCACACTCTGTAACATAACACACATCATACTTTTGTATTTCAATCATCAGGCAACAAATTTCATCTTTTATCAGCCTACTAGTATCCATGGGGATCCATAGGAGTCCCCGCTACACGTGAACCATTCACCTTAATTCCAGGGCTGTCCCCATACCCCGTCCGGTATGAGCGACAAAACCATAAACCTCAATACCCCGTCCGGTATGAGGGTGAAGCGGGCCGTCCCCATACCCCATCTGGTATGAGCGCCAAAATATTTAAAGTCTCCATACCCCGTCCGATATGAGAGACCACGTTCCCGGTAGGGTCCCTTATGGACCCGGTCCGTCCACCATCTCCTAGGATATCTAGTGAGGCTGTCGACTTATCCGTTCATAACTTCACATACCATCCTTATTTTTCTTAGTCTCAATTACCCAATCAACATGAATACGTAAACCAGTAAGACACACCAAACAAGGTAACACAACATCGAGTTCACAATAATTTAAACCATAATAGATTAAATAGTGATTCATGCATACGTAACCACAAAATAAATAATCAAATACTATACTGCATTTAGACTGTACAATACATCAAACAGGAACAGACCAACAAATATATCAGGTTCGGGCCCCATTAGCAATCTTAATTAATTATACATATCTATTAATTCATAAAATACCGTTTAATAATTTATTAAGCTTTAATATCGTGATAGGAAATAGGGTGATGGATCCTTACTTGTTTCGGAGTCTGAAATCGGGTTCTCACTGCGCCTACGAGCAGTCCCTAGATTTCTTGAATTTTTTTTCGGAAACTGAAACATACTTCCGGTACCTGTACATGTCCCCAAAAAACCCTAAATCAGACCCAGGGCCTATTCGGCCAATTTCGAAATTCTGGCACGGCGGCTCCGCCGCTTGCGGCGGCGATCCGCCTCGGGTTGGTCTTTTTCGACAGAATTCGGCCAAATTTGCATTGGTTCCTGTGATAAAACAACTCTAGGGCCCTCGGTGGGCCGAAAAAATCTAAAAAACCGAGACTTACTGATGGCGGAGCTCTCAGGTGCGGTGGCTCCTCCGACGCGAGTCGCGGTTTGGTATTTTGCTCCGGTCAACCTGTAGAGAAAAGGACGGTGGTTACAGTGGTGTAAAAATTATATCGAACGGGAATCGGGAAGGGCCTCATCGGAGGCAAAAACTGAAGAAACCTGCGACGGCGCAACTGGACTTCGGCGGCGTTTTTCGGCCAATTGGCCGGTGGTTTGGCTCCGATTTGGCCACATGGAGGTTCAACATCGAAAACCGAGCCAAGGGGATATATTTTACCTCGTTTGGAGGCCGAAAGGTGCTCTGGTGCGGTGGCGGGTGGCGGCGGTTGGTTCCTCCGGTGGCTGAGCTGTCTTCTCCGGCGAGGACTCTAGCGGCTAGGGTTTGGAGTTGAGTGTGGATGAGATTATTTATAACCCTCTTCTTTTAATCTGAGCCGTCCATTACGATTTAATATGGGTCGTCCGATCGTGATTAAATTGAAAATGAATCTGGGCCGTCCATCACGATGCGATCTGTACCGTCTGTGCGTGATTCAATCTGAGCCGTCCGCACGCGTGCAATCTGGGCTGTCCGTGCGCGCGTTTGATCTGGGCCATCCGTGCGCACGAGAACGGATCTTAGCCATCCAATCGCGCGCACGAGGATCGCCCATGTGGCCCGTTCCTCGTGGCCTTCCCGTGTCAGTGTCTCTGCCATGCGGCGTGCCCTGGTTGGCCAGAGCTGCTGACCGGGCTGCTGACGTGGCCACTGACATGGTGTAATTTTTCTAAATTATATTTTGACCTTTGGTTTTCGATTTTCTTTTCAAAAACACCCATAGAATCCAAATTTTCACTCCTTTTTTCCAAAATCATTTTCAATTAAATTCTAAAAATAATTTTACCCATTATTATTATTATTTTTTATTTCTATTAAATTAAATTAAATTAAATTAAATTAAAACCATATAATTATTACCTAATAAATTAATTATTAAAATAAAATAAAAATCAAAATAATTCCAATAATAATAAAAATAAAGAAAAAAAAATTGGGGTGTTATAGCTATGGTTTGTCAGATTTAGACATTCCTTCAGGTTCCATTTGCAGTCAACAACTTTTTTACACAAATTGTTTGATTCATTCCAATATCCCATAGCCATTTACATTGTAAGACTTTATTTAAAGTCTTTATGGATCTCAAACCTATGCCATTAGAACTGATGAGAGTTTTCACCTTTTCCCAATTTACAAGATGAAATTTTTTCTTGTTTTCCTCATCTCCCATAGGAATCTGCATTGTATTCTTTCAAGGATTTTGACAACCTTTATAGGGATTGTGAGAGCGAAAAGATAATAAGTTGGGAGGTTTGATAATGTGCTCTTGATCAAAGTCAATCTCCCTCCCTTAGACAAGTAATTTCTTTTTCAATCAGTAAGATGTTTATCAAAAATATCAATTATTGGCTTCCAACTTTTCGGATCTTTATGTTTCACTCCAAGAGGGACCATGAGGTATTTGATGGGAAGCGTTGCTGATTTGCACTTTAAAACTGAAGCAAGAAGTTCCACAATGTTATTAATCCAAAAACCCACCATTTTAGATTTTAACATGTTGATCCTTAACCTCGAAACAACTTGAAAACAGAAAAGAATACATCTAAGATTAAGTAGCATGTTAACATCAAGTTGACGGAAAATTAGAGTGTTGTTGGCAAAGAGAATTGATGAGTGATCTCAATGTTTTCCTCTTTACCCATCATGATTCCACTATTGAGATTCAAATTTTTTGCTTGCTCAATAAGCTTGTTTAATACTTTCATAACCATAATGAAGAGTAATGGAGACAACAAGTCGCCTTGGCGCAACCCCCTAGAAGCATTAAAGAAAGTGGAAGGGCCACTATTGACCATGAAACGAAACTTGTTGTGGAGATGCAAGTATTAATTCATTTTTGCCATTTTGAACTGAAACTAAAACGATTGAGCATATAGTCTATGAAGTCCCAACTAACATTCTCAAAAGCCTTCTCCACATCCAATTTACACAACAGTCCCATCTTTTTATTTCTATTAAGATCGTATACCACTTCATTTACGATCAAAATAGTATAAAAAATTTGTCTTCCTTCAACGAAAACGTGTTGACAGTCCCTGATAAAAAAATTATTATTTTTCAATAAAAGCATGTTGACAGTCCCCGATGATGGAGTTTAATACCTTAGAGAGTTTTCTAGTCAACACCTTAAATAATAATTTATAAACATTGCCCATAAGTCTGATTGGTCTAAAATCAGTGAAGCTGTTGGCTCCTTTTTTAGGGATGAAGACAAGAAATGTGGAGTTGATCGATTTAACAAATGAGTCATTCTTGTGAAAATCATTGAAAAACTCAAGAATATCATTTTTCAGTACATATTAAAATTCTTGAAAGAATTTTAGATTAAAACCATCAGACCTAAAGCTTTGTCACCGTTAGTCTCTTTTAAACAGTTGTAAGTTTCTTATGAGAATTTGGCTTCAAATGTTGTTCTGTCAGCATCATTTATTTTGTTGAAATGTATGTTATCAAGTTTCAGCCGTTTTGAAATAGTTTTGTGGTATAAAGATTTGAAATGATCTTTTGCAGCTTCTATTATGGCGTCATTACCGCTGACTAGTTGACCATTAACAAAAAATTCCTCCATATAGTTTACTCTTCCTCTATGATTCGCCAAATAGCAAAAAAACATCTCTAATCCATTTTTTACATGCTTTCTGTTTTAAAGATACAGCTTTCAAATGCAATTTGTTAGCAAGTTCCTCACGTAAACTATTTCTTTTCTCAGCTTGTTTAGGAAACAGATCGGAATCGCTTGCCAAAATATCAATTTCAGCCAACTCATTCAACATATGGTTAGTTTTGTTTTCTTCCTTCAAACCTACTTCCTTAGTTTACAATTTAATTTCCTGTTTGAGTCTGATAAGCTTTTTAAAGAATATGAAATTTGCCATGCCTCTTACAATCTGTTGATTCCATGTCAAGCTAACCAAGGACTTAAAATTGTTCACTAATAACCACTTGTTGTCAAATTGAAATTGGGTTGATCCCTATTCGATCCCATCAGAAATAAGACGTATAGGAAAAATGATCAGATATCGGTTGAGGGAGTACTGGTTGAGACTCGGCAGAGACAGAAAGAGCTCGGTGGGGATCAAGAATCTATTGATTATAGAGTGAGAAGACTTCTCTCTTTGGTTATTTCAAGTTTACTTTCCCCCTTTGAGAGGAATGTCTTCTAGCCCCAGAGTGTCAATATTAATTTTGAATTCTTGAGTCATAGAAATAGAAAAGTTTTCTCCCGATCATTCATTGCGGTGCATAAACATGTTGAAGTGACCACCCACTACCCCTTTTTCCCCCATATGGATTGATATTGGAGTAGCTCATTCCATAATTTTTTTCTTTTATGTAGTTGGTACATTCCACCAAGTCTGATTTCCAACAAATGAGGATACCACTAGCAATGTTGTCTGCCGGAAGATAGAGCCAATCAGAATCATGAAAAGCCCATACACTTTTGACGATATTCTTGTCAATGATGGCCATTTTGGTTTCTTGAAGGCAAATCAAATCCGATTTCCACTGGTTCATGCACCCCTTGATGATATTTATCTTCTTTGTGTCGTTTAGACCCCAAATATTACACGATATGATTTTGGTAATCATCAAATTTCCTTGGTCATTTCCCCACTGTTAGATGCAACTTTGTTTCTCCCTTCATAATTGATAGAAAATTGCAGTCTTTTTAATTCACGGGATCCATCATCGACCAATTTTTTCTTTCTCCTGCTGGCTGTCTCATCACCTTTCTTTTTTTCCATGGATTTTTTCTCTAAGATGGCAAATAATGTCATCGCTTGCTCTTCACAGTCTTCAAAAGTGACTCTCAAGAATTTACTAACTTTAAGAATGTTTCGTCTAACCCATGTCGAGTAAAATTGTTTTGAAAAAAAAAAGAATTGTTTTGTTGTGAATCAATTCAAAGTTGAAGAAAAAATCGAATATTCATTGATCAAACCATTCACTCCATAGTCTGATAGATCTTTTCAAGAACTGATTAATCGGACGAGAATTATCACAGTGAGTCACAGCGTCTGACGGCTCAATCAATTCCATGCATGGTTCAGTAGACAATATAGGAGGTAGATAGAACACTGGCTCAGGAATAAGAATCATTTCGAAACCAGACCGCGAAGAAGATAAGGAGAGTGGAGAACAATCACCTGAGAGCTCTTTTTTGCCACAAGCATCATCAAACTCATTGGGGAGATGAGAGGTCTTCTTTGGCAAATGATTATTGGTCGTGCAGCTCTTTTTCGAGTGATCTGTTCAGTTCCTTTTGGCCCTTTCAAAACTCCCAGGACGAAAGATGGTGATCGAGTTTTTACCCGTTAAGGAGGGGTTGATGCGGGTCAGGTACTTGGGTCTCCATACTCTTTTGAATTTTAGGACCTTGATGCCGGGCTTCCTGAAAGATTTTTTGGCATCCTTGCTGGGCCCAATATGCTCTATTCCTTTGCCCTTTTCTGCTCTTGAGAATCTGGGCTTTGGCCCGATAGTGTCCAGATTAATTTCCGGTTGAGGCAGTTTCTGAGCGTTCTGTGTTTGAGCCGAGGTTAGAGATTGGTTTTTTGTGCGTGTTAGAGATCCTCGATAAGCGAACCTTATTTGAATTTCAAACGAGTTATGACAGTAGAGTGGGTCGGGTACCTTCATCATTGCTTGGTTTGTTGCTTCAGGACCTGAAATCACTGCATCAATGAAGGTTTTTCTTTGTTTCAACTCAAGAGGGAGATCTGTATGGCAGTGTGGGCATTTAACTTGGGAGGGATCCTGTGAATGGTCGGCTGGTAGAGGAGGGGGGGTCCTGTACTGAGTGGTGACGCCAGAAATAGGAGGATACTGCAGTTTCTTGGATTGGTCCTTGAAAGGGTTTACAATAGGGACTACGGCAAGTTCAAAGACCGATTTCATGACGCGCCACCATCCTCCAGCTTCGATTCCTTCTGGGATAAATATTCTTCTATATTTCTTACCCATGTCTCGGACAGGACAAGGAAGCGACCTCTTTTATTCTACCGGAGCGCCAAACGAAGAGAGTGGTTTTTACCGTTGTGATTTTCGCCCCATGTTTGGGTCCCCTTATTCCAGTAGAAATTGCTCAGGATATCCACAAGCCAACGGACTTCCTATTTATTCAGAAAAATTGAGATCCTGAAACCATGCCCGTTTTTGCTGATTCTCAGCTTGTCCATTTTTTTAATTTTGATTTTTATCCTGTATTGGGCCTCTATTCTGCTGAGGTTGAAGAGCAAGTCTTCCTGCATCAACCGAAGTCACTGAATAAGCTGACTGTTGGGATTGAGTTACTGTTTCTCTTGCACCAATAACAAACTCTGACTTCTGAACTTGAGTTTCTGTATTTCGTGGATTTTCGGAAACACCAAGCTGTTGAGGAGCTGCTTTCCCCATAGTAACCGACGAATCCAGTTGATGAGACTGAATTACAGGATTTGCAGTTAAGTTTGATTTTGACTGGGACTGATTCTTGTATGGCTCGTTGTTTCTCTTAATTCCGTAATAAAAACAGCTGAAGTTGTAAAGCTAGATAGCATAAACGGGTCTCTATTTTGTTATGCATTTGCCTGTGTACTAATGGTTGTACGCCAAATTATTTCTACCATGATAAGCATAAGCAAATACCTTGTTGCCTTGAGAACTTTCCTCCTTTCCTTTTCCTGGATTCGCAGTTCTCTATCAGACCGGGCTAGGGAACCCCTCAAATGTTTTTCCATTAAAATCTTCTGCCTCTCTCCCTCATCTTCCCATCTCTACTTTCAGAACAAGAATAAGTAGCAGTAGTATAATAAATATGTGAAAAGGTCAAACTAGTGAGAATTTTTCTAAATGACTCAAACTTGTCTCAAAGTCTTCAATCGGTAAAGATTTCGACCTTTAAGTAGAAGAGAATGAAGTGGAGCTAGTGGTTTTTCCCCTTTGCTCCATAGGACTCCTATCTGAATAAGATACCACAAGTTTAGCAATGAAAGACAGGCAAAACAGTGATTCCTTTGAAATATGCACTATGCAACTCTCATTACTTTCAGTTGAAAGTACACGGTGCCATCATGTCCATGCAACCCGGAGGTTACTTCAGCAAATTGATCGGTCAAATTGATGAAACCACAAAACAATATGTAACAACTTCAATTCCAATAGAATAAAGTAGCACAACTTAACTGAGAAAATTAGCATGAAACAAAATTCAGTGAAGACCATGGTAAATAACCTTGAGTTTTCAACATGTCCATAAAATTGTTCAGGTTAATGCTAAGACACTATCTGCAACGTTGATTTTGTTCCAAGCCTATTTGATCTCCATTCATTTGTTTAGATCTTCTTTTTTAGATGCCTAGGTCTTATATAAAGGTCAGGCAATATTTTTCTTTTTGATTAAATTCATTCATATCTTCAATTCCACCATGATCAGTTTGTATTTCTGCTTTAGTAAAGGATTATAAATACAATTAACATAAATCAGACATGAAGTTGACTTAAAAATTAGAATTTAGTCATTTTCATTTAAATTTTCTATCTTATTTATATTGTCTTCTCATTCTTTTATATAAAATTAAAAATTTGCAACTAAATTCAACCTAACTTCTTAAAAAATAAAGAGCACAAGACAAAGTGTTCAGAGCAAAATGCCTATGCTATTCCAATTCAAAGCGTCTTCACTCTATTCTTTTCTCTCTATTCCTTTACTAATATTTATCCAAATATAGTGTAAATGAGTTGTTAAAAATTCATTAGTGTGTGACAATTGCAGGGTAGATGGCGAATGATGAACCTGTTAATGTGAATGAGTTCCAAGAATTGGCAAGGTAGGCCCTCCCCAAAATGTACTATGACTCCTTCACTGGGGGAGCTGAGGACCAACATACTTTGTAACAGAATGTGGAAGCTTTTTGCAGAATCACGTATTTTTTACCTGAAAAACTTTTCAATGACTAGCATATATAGAGCCAGCTATGGTACTTTACTGATTAGGATTTATGTGGGTTGTCAGGCTTCGTCCTGGGATTCTTGTGGATGTAAGCAAAATAGATATGCCTACTATTATACTGGGTTACAGTATCTCAGCACCAATTATGATTGCTCCACCTGCTATGCATAACTTAGCGCACCATGAATGTCTCAAAATACTCCTATTATTTTTGTTGAGAGTCTTCTTTAAAGCATCCATTTTATACCTGTTTGTGTTATTCTACCAGGAGAGGTTACTACAGCCAGAGCAGCAGCTGCATCGAACACAATAATGGTATCAAAGTTGAAGTTTAATAGTTATATAGTGCTTTAGGATCCTTAAATGATTTACTTCCATTGCAGATTTTATCCTACATGTCATCCCTTACTGTGGAGGAGGTTGCTTCCAGCTGCAATGCTGTTCGCTCCTTTCTAACTATATGCATTAATCTCCCTTGGACTCTTTTATTTTTACTCTGAACTTTATTTATCTTTTTTCCTTTCTGTAGTGTGTATCTTGATCCCGTTACTTAGAAGCTTCAACTTTAATTAACAAGCTCCGATTAATAGGTATACAAGAGATGAGAGATATCAGCTCATCTTGTGCAGAGAGCTGAAAGAATGGGATACAAGGCCATTGTGGTAACTGTAGATACTCCTAGACTTGGTAGAAGGGAAGCAGACATTAAGAACAAGTAAAATATCATCTTTTCCTTATTTGTTTGATGTTCAATGTCTTTTGTATTTTGGTGTAGGTCACTCTTGAATGTGGTACTGCTCAAATTTTAAAGTCCTAGCATCACAAGAAATGCCAATTCTATTTTTTCTCTCATGTGGACCCTCTTATAGGATGTAATTTGAATCCTGCTATGATTATGTCTGCAGGATGATTGCACCTCAATCGAAGAATTTTGAAGGTCTTATATCAACTGAAGTTATATCTGTGAGTGAAATAGTTAATTTCATACAATTGCCTGAATTTGAATGATGACAGTCTGAAACCATTACCTTACTGGATGAGAAATCTGTATTCATACTTGACTGTCAGAGGACTCGCAGAACCTTCTTAGTTATATATGTGCGTGTATGTGTGTTTGTGTGAGCTTCTTTTATCATCTCTCTGAGCATAGCTGCCCCAAATTTAAGGATTTTCTTTTTCTGCTATTTCAAGTAATATTAAGAAATTGATTTTCTGCAGGATAGAGGTTCAAATTTAGAAGCTTTTGCCAACAATACACTTGATGCTTCTTTTACCTGGAAGGTACAAAGCAGTTAACCTATTTGAATGGCTTGTAATATGCTTTTGGAATAAATATTGAAAAATGATGATCTGTTACGATCTAGAAATCTTTAAGGAAGCCAGTCAATAACCCACAGCCGCCATCCCTAAAGACCCGGTCAAGCTATCTGTTTTCTTTATATGTTCTTTTTATTTGTGTCTGTTTCTCTTATTTGAGTTTGTCATGTAGCCGTTGTGCTTCCGGAATGCAAGGAAAAAGTTGCTGTAATTCGTCTATTTAAACTTCCAGATTCATGAATAAAAGCAAGTCTGAATTTGCAATTAAATTGTGGTAATTCTAAGCCCTAATTAGAAACAACTATCTTCAATCCTCTTTGGTTCTGACTGGGATCTAACATGATCAGGCTAACATTTCAATTGCTTGTGAAACTATTACATAAGACGTTTAATTTGAAAGCTACTCATGAAATATCACATGGTTGGTTGATAATTATTTATTACTTCAGCTATAATCATTAATAGAGCAATTATATCTGTAGTCATTTTTGCTGTAACTGTTGCCTCACTTGCTGCCAGAGAAACATGGTTGTTCATGTTCCTTTTAATTTACATAGTGTGTATCATATTTGCAGGACATAGGATGGTTAGGATCTATTACAAAATTGCCAATCCTTATCAAAGGGGTACTTACTCATGAAGATGGTAAGATCAGTGCTCCATCTTCGAAGGTTTGAATTTCTTTTGTTCATGTTATTCATAGTATTAAGTAGAAAACAATTGTACTTTCTAAGTTCAAAGTTTGACTACAATTCTTTTCTAAGTGAGGTTCAGTAAAACTACCTGCAACTAATGTAATAATATGCTTGCAATTACAAAATTATGCTTTCTAGCTTTCTATTCCATTTTCTCTTTTATTTATTCACACCCACTAATCAGATTCTTGTTATTATATTTGTGATATCCATGGACATGAGTTTATTTGATTATAAAATATTTTAGTTACAACCTTGTTTTACAAGAACTCAGCTCATCCTTATGGTGATATTTTAGTTGTATAAAGGGACAATTTTCTTGTTGGATGCTCTTCTGGTTGTTTACAAAATACAATAGCTTCAAACTTTGAATTACCTCTTTTACTCTTGCTTCTTTCTCACTGCCCACTTCTTCCCGTGGTCGATTTTCTTGCTTAAAGATTCATGTAAATCCATTGTCAGCAACAAATGCAGTAGAAAGTGGTGTTGATGGGATTGTGGTCTCCAACCATGCAGCTCGTCAGCTGGATTATTCTCCTGCTACTATTACTGTTCTAGAAGAGGTGACAGCTTTTTTTTATCGTTCTCACCATGTTTCTTTGTCTTAGATGCAGATATCATGCTTTGAATTTCTGAAGGTGTTAAATCCTTCATAAGAAGGGCTTGAACCCTGATTGTCTATTGCTTTATGTTTAAAGCGTCTACAGATTGCTTTTAGTCACTTGCATTTGCATGCAGATGACTTTAAGTTAATCTAGTAAAAATTTAGATGTGGTAGTACAATCTTTTGGGTAGCAGGTATTAACTTCATAGCTGTTAGCGTGCTTTGTGAGGGAAAACCGAATTGTTTGTTTCTTGGACAAATTGGAGCAGTTCAAACTGCAATCTTCCAAATCATATTGTCTATCCTGTAATTATGAAATATAATATAAAGGAAGGAAACCTTTTAGTGATGCCATGTGCGGATGACGTATGGAATATTTCATTGCAATCAATACTATTATAAAAATCAAATAATAATAATAATAAGTGTCAATAATTTTTTCCTAGTATTTTTAGAGTATTATGTATAGTATTTTAGTATATATAGGATGTGCTACTATTTCCTTAGCAAACTTTTAGGTTTTCTGTTTTCAGCTATCGGTAATTTAACTCTATCATTGAATTTGGTTCATATTCCAACTTCATATAAAAGGAACGAGAATACAATATAAATAGATTAGAAACTTGAAACAAACAATAGTCTAATCAGTTATATATGTAATTCAAGATAGGTATTTTTTGTAATTCTTTTCTTGATAGGTAAGAATACAAAATCCTTGGTTGTGAAATTGAAGATATAACTAACTTTCAAATATCAAATAACTAAGAATTACGAATTGGTTTTCCACATCAGCAATCTACAGGGCTACTAGTGATACTTGGAAATGAGGTATATACTTGAAATTTCAGATTTAGTTTTTATGATAAGACTAAATCTGTTGTCTGTCATTTTATTCGAGAAAAGCTCCTACATAATGTAACTCAAACTATAGCAGTGAAATCTGTGGATGAAGTAAAATGTTCTCTGAATCTTCTAAGCCTATGCTGAGTTATTTATTTATATCAAGCTTGACACATATATCATGATTAAGTTATATATACATATATGGAGAGAGAGAGAGAGAGAGAGTAGTGTTAGCGAAATAAGATGATACTTAAAGTATAGTCTTTTCCTATTTTATAAGTTTTCCCTGTTTTTAGCTTCCTTCTTGCACAACAGATTATAAAAATAGTATTTCTTTTCAGCAAATATAAAACTAAATCTTTAGCTTGTGTGCTATTAGCCATGTGTGGTGGAAATTTTATGTTTGCCTGTGATGATTTCTTTATGAGAACAAAAATTGTTAGCTAGTGATGATTAAAAGTGTGAACGTATTTGAGTTTGCAGGTGGTTCAATCTGTTAGAGGAAAAGTCCCTGTTCTGTTTGATGGGGGGAGTAAGGCGTGGAATGGATTGGATGTCTTCAAGGCATTAGCACTTGGTGCACAGGCTGTCCTTGTAAGGTCTTGATACCAACTATTCACTTTCTAGAAGGTTCACAATTTTGTTGTTTATTTCAGGGTGTGAAATTTCTACAATCCCAAAGAGCTCCTTCCCTATTTTGGTGCTTGTTGATGTTTTACAATGCTATGATATGGCAATTGCTGCATGTCCTTACAGGTTGGAAGGCCTGTAATCTACGGACTAGCAGCTAAGGGAGAATACGGGGTAAGAAGAGTTATCGAAATGCTGAAAGCTGAACTTGAGCTCACTACAGCGCTTTCTGGTTGTTGTAGCGTGAAGGAGATTACCAGAGCCCACATTAGAACAGAGAATGAGAGACTACACTCCATGCTTTAATAGTGATTAAGATTGGTTAGTAAAACATTCTGCATTTCGGTGGATCAATTCTTGATCATTGCATATGTTTATGGTAGATAATGTGGATGCATATTCAAGAGATTGGGGAAGTGGCATTTCTGCTGTGCTACTTGATGGATGATGAATTGCTTCACTTGCCTGTTTGGCTGTCAGCAATTTGTACATAATGTTGTACAAGTGGGATGTGGGAACTTTATTAGAACCCCTCAATTTAGGGACTAAGTTGATTGTAGTTGAAAAGATTTACTGGTCGGAGCTCTCAAATTTCATATCCTGACTGCATGGAGAGCCAAAAACAAAGAAGTAAACTTGAAAGAGCTGGGTTTCATTTATAGAGTCTTTGGTTTGTTCAGTATTATTAAAATTGAATAAAAATATTTAGATAAATGTATTAATATTATTATAAAATTGAGATTACTTATTTGTAGTTAGTAATAACCTATGAAAACTTATTGTTGTGTTCAATTCGATTGAATTATAAATTGAAAGTGAAATTGTAGTAAATTGTAAAAACTTTAGTGTCCGGATCAAATTTCAATTTCATAAAATAGCAATAAAAATTATAGTACAAAAGGTAAAATTCATGTTTAATTCAATTTATGTATTTTTGTTATTGATTTTTTTTTAACAAATTATGATAATAATATATAGCTATAGAATTAAAGTAGGGCTAAAGTTAATTTAATTAAAAATAAAATGAATAAGTTATAAATAATTTTACCTATCAAATAGATAAAATCTATATATTAAACCAAAAATAAAATGGTTTTAAACTAAAACAAGATGTAACATATATTTTTTTAAAGAACATAAAATAATGCATTTATGACAAATAATAAATTTAAATATCAATGGATTGATAACTTACATGTGAGTATTTATATTAATAAAATTATAAAATTTTATATATTTCAACCCTCTAAGGTTATAAATTTAGTAAAATTTTATCTAAAATGGGGGAATTTTGTTTTATTGATTTTAAATTTTATAATTGTAACGCCCAAACAATTGGGCAATTTTGTAATTTTCTTATTAAGTGTATTTATTTAGTTTAATTAGAAAAAAAAAAAAGGAGAGCGCCACGTTAGCAGCCACGTCAGTAGGCCCAGTCAGCAATCCTGGCCAACCAGGACCTGCCGCGTGGCAAGACCACGTCGACCCGGAGACGGGCCACGTTGGCGATCCGCGTACGCGCAATCGGACGGCCCAGATGCGTCCTCGTGCGCACGGACGGCCCAGATCAAGCGTGCGCACGGACGGCCCAGATGCAATCGCACGGACGACCCAGATTAAATCAAAATGGACGGCTGAGATCAAAAGGCAAAAGGGTATAAATAGAACCCCCACACCTGACCACAAAAACCCTATCCGCCTGCCCTCGCCGGAGAAGACGAACCAGACGCCGGAGAAGCCGGCCGCCGCCACTCGCCGCCGCACTAGGGAGATTTTCGACCGCCGATTGAGGTAAATTTCATACTCCCGACTCGTTTTTCCACGCTGAATTCCCCTGTGGCCAAATCGGAGCCAAAATCTCGGCCAAACGGCCGGAAAACACGGCCAAAACCCAGCGGCGCCGCCGCGCTCCTCCTCGATTTTTGCCTCCGATGAGGCCCTTCCCGGCCTCCGTTTGATGCAATTTTTATATCACCGTGATCACCATTTCTCTACAGGTTGATCGGAGCCGAATCACCAAAACACGAACCTCACCGGAGAGCCGCCGCACCCGAGAGCACCGCCGCCGGTAAGCTTCGATTTTTCGTAATTTTTTGGCCCCCCGAGGGCCCTAGGGTTGTTTTATCACAGGGACCGATGCAAGTGTGGCCGAAAACGGCCAACCCGAGGCGAATCGCCGCCGCAAGCGGCGACGCCGTCGCCGGAGCACGGCGGAGCCGCCGTGCCGGAATTACGATATTGGCCAAAAGGGGCCCTAGGCCTAATTTGGGATTTTTTGGAACACGTGCAGGTACCAGTAGTGCGTTTCAGTTCCCCGGGAAAAAATTCAGGGAAAATTAGGAACAGCCTGTAGGCGCACTGTGAAGCCGTGTTCGGACCCCGAAACGAGTAAGGACCCCTCACCCTATTTCCTATCACGGTATTAAAGTTCAATAATGATAAAACGGTAATTCTTGAATCAACGAATGTGTGAAATTGCTTAAGGTCGCTAATGGAGCCCGAGTCTAGTGTGTTTATCGGTTAACTGTTATTTGATATATTTTACAGTTTTAAATGCAGTATGAGGTATAATGTTTTCATTTCATTGTTTCGTGTGCATATTTTACTGTTTTATTGATTATGGATTGAATGACTGAGAAACCGATGTTGTATGTTGTCTTGTTTGGTATAAATTACTGTTTTACTTGTTTGCGTGTGAATTGATAATGCTGACTGAGGAAAAGGGGAATGAAAGGTTATGTAAATTGATAATTGTATAATGTGATCAGCCTGACTAGATATCCTGGGAGATGGTGGACGGACCGGGTCTGTAGGGAACCCTACCGGGATTGTGGTCTCTCATACCGGACGGGGTATGGAGACCCTATGTGTTTTGGCGCCCATACCGGACGGGGTATGGGGACGACCCGTTTCACCCTCATACCGAACAGGGTATTGAGGTTTATAGTTTTGGCGCCCATACCGGACGGGGTATGGGGACGGCCCTGGAATCTGATTACAAGTATTAAGGGTTCACGGGTAGCGGGACCCTTATGAATCCCCATGGATACTAGTAGGCTGGTAAAAGAGGAAAAATATGTTGTGTAATGATTGAATTACAAAAGGCGTGATAAGTATTATGTTATACAGTTTATATGATTTCATGATGATGATAATGTTATTGCTTTCGTATATTGTTTTATGAATTTCACCGAGGTAAGTGGATGGTAAAGGTTTTATTATTGATAAAAGGATTTGTGGTAAATTATGCTTCATTGATCTTTTTGTGTTTTCTACCTACCTTTACCTCCGTGACGGTGAGATATCGTGATGTCTTTACTGGGTTAGTGTACCTCATTCCTTATTTAATCATTTCATATCAGGAATACATTGTTCCCAAGCCCGTTCCGCAAGAAAACGACGAAGAAAACGCCTAAAGACTCCATAGTCATATTCATAGCTTTTACTTTCGAGTTTCTCTTTTAGTTAGTTTGATCTTTTATATTTTGAGCACGTTTTTTGTTTTAGTGTAAGGGATGTTAATCGAAATTTTGACTTCGCTTCCGCATTTGACATTTTTAATACACATATTTTATTTTAAATTTTCAGGGCCGTTACAATAATATTAATTTAATTATAAAATATATAAAATTTCAGATAAAAATACATTTATATTCAGCCTAACTATCACGTGAATTACAGGTATAATAGTTGTAAAATTATTATGCCAATGTGATGTAACAATCCTTAAAGGTAAAATAATTTACTTTCATCATGAGTCAAAATTATTACTTTTTTCGAATAAATAAAAAATAATCCTAATTTAACTAATCAATATATACATAAACTTTATTCTTGTAATAATTAATATACAGAAACCAAACGTACTGGGAACTTCTTAATTCAATCCCTCACTGATGTACCGCGGTGAAATAAGTTTATATCCAACTAAGGTTTACGGCAAATGTAGTAACCGCAGCTGCCGGCTCTCTACAATAAAATAAGTCCTTCAACTTCAACTCTATGAAATGAATAATTATTAGATAAATTTGTTGGTATACATATTTCTTTCTAAAAAGTTGAAAAGTTCAAATTTTAAGCTTTGCCATTGTTTGTATTATGATGAGTCTATATCTTACTTTATTAATGAAATATATATACTTCACCTTAGTTAAAAAAAACACTCCAACAATTAAATTGATCGCGATCGGCAATATTTCTTCGCACCTCCTTTTTCCTATCCAATTGCATGCTAGTGATTGCAAAATGAAACTTCCCAAAATATCAGACACACCTTCCTTTTTTTAACATTGCCAAGATACATAATTATTAATAAAATAGAGCTACAACATTCTGGGGATATATGTATCCCTCCTTATCATACCCTGCTGTACAATCCAATGGCTTTTCCTGCCTGCAATTTCAGATCGGTTCCTCACAAAGTGAGGCCTGCAAAAGCTTTCTTATACAAATTCTAACGAAAGGGACTCGAGTTGTTGCACTTGGCTATGCATTCCCGACAGAGTTGCTTTTATTCACACCTTGTAACTCCATAGGAGAATTTGTGATACTACCAACTGAGCCCAATGTCTGAGAGCTCAACTGTGGGCTCGCAGGACAAGCCTCTGGATTACCAGCACTAAGGGCATGCATTGCCCCAGAGCTTATCTGTGGGCTCATTGGAGTTCTCTGGCTCATCTGTTGAGGGCTAGCTTGTTGCTGTAGTTGCTGCTGCTGAGGTGGGTTTAGTTGCGGAATTCCCATGGTTGATGGTGAACCTACCTGTGAGGGTGAAACTACAGCCTGTAGCTGTGAGGTTGTATCTTGCTGCTGCTGCTGCTGCGGCTGTTGCTGCTGCTGCATATGTTGTAATTGCTGTTGCTGTTGTTGTTGCTGCTGTTGTAACTGCAATTGTTGCTGGTGCTGTTGTTGCTGGTGCTGTTGTTGCTGATTCGTATAAAGATTCATCAACTTTGATGGAGGTCCCATTGCTGTTCGTTGCATTGAGCTCATGTTAGGTCGGTTGAGAGGGTTCTGACCCAGCATTGAAAAACCAGCAGAGGTTGGGTGGATCTGTCGGGCTCCTGACATCCCGGCTATGCCTGATTGAGGACCACCCAGTATACCTCCTCGGTTTGGCAGCAACCTAAGTTTGTGTGCCATCATAGCAGTTTGCATGGGAGTAAATTGCCCTCGAAATTGTTGGCTTATTGCATTAATATTTGAAGCTGTGCTCAGATTCACCGGGTTTTGACTTGCACTTCCAATGCCAGAAATAGGTGTCATTGGTGCTGAAATTCCAGTTCCTCCAATTCCTCTTCCAATTCCCATTGCGTTGCCTATGCCTCCAAGCCCAACCATATTGTTGCTCATGTTACCCATACCCACAGCTGTTCCTAGTCCCACTTGCATTTTCCTCTGCATTTGTGGTTGTTGCTGCTGTTGTAAAATCTGCTGCAGTTGAAGAGGAGAAGGCTTGTTGATCATCTGATTACCCAGTTGCATATTGGAGTTTTGTCCCATTGCATTCAAATGGGACAATGGATTTGTAGCAAGCATCATCGCTGGCCTTTGGAATTGTGTCTGTTGCTGCGGAAGCAAGGAGTGCTGAGTTTGCTGTTGCTGTTGCTGTTGTGGCTGCTGTTGTGGCTGCTGCAGCTGTGCCTGCTGCTGTGATGCCTGGAGTGACGGTTGTGGGTCTAGTTGTTGTGGCCTTGAAGACATTGAAACACCAGATAACAGTCCTTGAGAAATTTGCAAGGCCTGAGAGTTTCCAGGAGGCACTATTCTTGGGTTTGCTAGAAGATTCTGGGATGGGTTCATGAAGGCATTACCACTAATATGCTTCACCACTTCACCAGATGCCTGGCCTGAAGCTGCATCAGCATACTGCTGGATTTCAACAGCTGAATTATTAGGGAATGTGCCAGCAACATTTGGTTGACTAATGGGGGGAACATTCATCCGCGGTGGCCTTGCCTGAAGATGAGCTTCCATAAGATATCCTTCACGTACCATCTGCATAAGCATATTAACATACATTAACATGTAAAGATAATTGATAATTGATAGGACACAAATGACATGCTCAATTTTAAAACATACCAGTGAAGAGAATTGAACACCAAGTAAATCTGCCATGTGCTGTAACAACATTCAGTCATAGGCAGAAGTCAGGACTACAGCAGAGAAACCTTTTTAAGCATGCAAAACTTGATGAGCAAAAGACTAGTAAGGTTGACTAAGTTACAGTTCATTAATCCTTGTTGCCTTGTCAACGAACCAGCACACAAAGAGCTAGTAGATAGCCCACAAAGAAAACTCTTTCTAACAGAATTTTCTCAAATAATTGTACAATAAAAAGAAAATACTTCATTGGGCATGACAGCAAACAACATTGAACAACAATAAATCAATTAAATAATAAAGCAATGTTGTTAAACATCGTTTAACCTGAATATCCTAGAATTTCTTTCGGAAGACTAAGTACCAATATCAGTATATTATACTATACTGTTTTTAATTTTTTTACATAAATTATAGAAGAAAGTACTTTATGTAGAAGTAAATGAAAAGATTACGTTAACTAATTTTATAGAATACTTTGAGCACAATCAAATAAAATAAAAGTCTATTATAATAACTTAATTTTGAGAAATGCATTAAAAATAGCGGAGTGAAACATAGAACTTGAAGTGAAATTGAAAATAAAAATAAGAGAACATATAGAAAAAATAGAATTAATTCAAAATACCAGAATAACAAAAATAAGAAAAATTTTGGTTATGCTAAAGCTGAGATTTGATTATGTAAGAGAATCTTATATCAAAGAAAAAATTTCCCAAAGATTCACCTAGGGTAGCCCAATTCTATAATACGGCCTTTTAAATTGGTATTGGATGAAACTTTTTTCCTGGTTTATGATTAGTATTAGCTGATCCCGCCAATATCAGCCATTTTCTACATTTTACCTGATTAGGTAACATAATTAGATTGGTACGGTATATATTGGCTGATATGACTAATTCAGGTACAGCCTTTGTAAAGCCATGATATAAACACATGAGAAATCCCAAGAGTAGCATGACTAAAATACTATAGAAGCACTAAAAGAAAAAATTTCAAAGAACATAAGCACAAGGCATCCCAGTGCATGCAGTTGTCCATCAATTCAGAGAGTATCTTTGCTAAAGACTGCAACAGTTAATATGCATTGGAAAACTTACAGTATTAGGCAGTGTAGGAAGATAATCCTCTACAGCCAGAATATCACTATCATCAACTTCTCCATAATGCCAGGCTACAGTTCCATCTGTTACCTTCTCGGACATAATCATCCTAGTTCTTATTCTAGGGACCAAAGAAAGGACATTCCCTGTATCAGTTAAAGCGGTGTAGGGGTTAGTAATATCCAGATATTGAAGGCCCAGGAATCAGACAAAAATATGAAAATACACCTTGAACTACGCGCTCTGCCTGCCCAAAATTTAAGATCCTCATCTTGCATGTACTCGTACTGCCACCCACAAGTGACTTTGATAGTGGCTTCACATCATCTTCAAAATCTTCATTTACGGACATGTTGGAGAAGGTAGATGATATCAGTGCGGTAGAATATGCATTGGGCTTCCACTTGTATTCATCAACCTTATTCTTTTTGCAGTTAAGTTGATACCTGTAAGAGAGGCCATGAGGTCAGGAAGAACAAAAGTGGAATTACTTACATCGTCTATATGACTATAGAAATGAAGAAAAGAATATAATTTGAAAAGATCATGTGTCTGACAACTAGAGACTTCTATGACTCTGATACGTGGAACTTGCCCCTAAATCATGTCCAGATCAGTTTCCACACATAAAAATCATGCAGGGGTCTCTAAAAGAAACAACATGATGACAATATTTTACATGTAGAGTCAGGAAACATAAGAAACTATGTGCAGTGATCTTGGCTAAGAGAATGGATTATATTATACAGTGTTTCTTCAATGGGATAATGCAGTTAAAATAGCAATGAAGAAAGAGAACTACATTTATTGCAAAGGCAAAATATATCATAGAAGTAACATTCAAAACATATCATAAACAGTAAAAATTCAACATGCAAGGCCAAGTGTTTAACATATACCTCATGGTCACCATTTCAATCTTTGAAAATCTATCAAGCATTGATTGATCAGCCAGAGGTGGGGTTCCAACTTTAGGACTGTTCGCATTTAAGTGCACATTCATGGTACTAACACTAGCAGGAGACCCAACAGCACTTATAGCTGGGGTCTTGGGAAGGGAATTTGATCTCCGCTTAGCAGCAGCTTGGACCTGGTGTTGCCTTTGCACAGAATCATTAGCACTAGAAGTCAAGGATGGCGTTCCACAGACACCAGCAACTGAATTAATTGCTGTCTTCTCCTTTTGAGATGCTCCAAGTGCAGCAGTCGTTGCAACCCCTCCAAAGTGGGCTCCAACTGAACCACTTGAAAATTCACCAGACTTTGATGATAATGGAGATTGAGGCAAACCTCCAGCAGATAGTCGGGGACTTTGTGCTGATTTCCTTTTCTGGAACTGGTCCTCTTTTCTAGCATCCTTCTCAATCTGCTGGCCAATGTTATTCCAGGTTGCCTGAGGAAAATTAGATCTCATGAATGCATGCTGTGGCAGTCTTGGCTGGGGCCTCGATTGCGAGTCCAAATGGTTTACATCTGTCTCCGCCAACTGCACATCATTTCTGCCAGGCCCATCCAATTTGTCTGTCTCAAAATGCTCTTCTTTGGCACCATGTCTCATAGCATGCTGTCCGGATGTGAATAGCATTGTGCCTGCCTCCTGATTCACAGCCCCATCAAACACCTGCTGGGAATACTTCTGAATGCCTGTATTTGCATACTGAATTCCTCTTGCCATTGCTTGCTGGTGTAACAGTGTGTTCTTCCAGTTAATATCTGTACCATGCAGCCCCTCTAAATATGGTCCCATTTGCTGCTGTTGGCTTCCATCAGGACCTACAGTTGTAAGCCTTGCCCTCTTATTAAAAGTAGATAAAGGTGACATTTGCCCATCTTGGTTGTCCCTCTTTCCATGAAGAGGAGAAGTAGAACTAATGCTGTCAGCATAGGGGATCATCTCCGGCCCAGAAGGTGAAGCTAATGTACTAACAACATTACCTGACCCTTGCTCTTGCATGTTCCTTGCATTTCCAGCTGCCATTTGGTACCTTTGTTGTTGGGCTACCAAAGGTAGTGCTGGAACTGAGGCATCTTGTGTAAAGCTTTTAGGTCTTAATCCCATCATATTATTTGGTCCAAGATTTTGTGCTGCCAGATTTTCATGGACATGAGGCGTCAATTGGTTTCCTGTGTTAGAGCTATCAGGAACTCTGTCTGTACGGACTTTCTTCCCATGCATCTTGTTATTAGATGTGACAGTAACTTCTGGCACCTGTCTTTGTCTTTTCCTCCGCAAACTAGAGAGAGACAAATTGAGCTGCAAGCGAAGTTTGGCACAGTTATTAAACCCATAACAAAAATAATGTGTATTTGCTCTTTGAATAAATTACCTTAGCAGGAAACGGGTTATCACATAGCCTGTCGAGTTGTGGTGTTGGATCAAGACAAAGTTTGGGTTGCAATGCTTTCAATATTCTGGATTCCACTTCCTGAAGACAAGTACGGAACCATGCGTCAAAGACAATATTCCAAGAGCTTAAAAAAACGAAGGGAGAGTTGTGGATAAGTCAATCTAAACACCATCAGATCACCATAGGTCCAAGAGTTATCTGAGATCAGGGGGATATCCTTCACCACATTCTCCAGTGACATCTTCAGGAGTACTTTATTAATAAGAAGTGCTTTGTCCATTGTTGGAACTGTAGACAGTTGTTCAAAAGTGCATCTCCGAAAATCTCGCACCTGTCAAATTTTATTTTGGTTAAAACTCTTTAGGCTCGTGGTAATTGATAAAAAAAAAAGAAGTAAATCAGATGATTAAAAAGGAAGTAAATCCGGATATTAAAAAGGAAGAAAATCAGGACGTTTAAAGAAAAAAATCAGGGCATTGAAGAAGAAGAAAATCAAAGCATTAAAGAGAAAGCAAATCAGAAAAGTAAAGAGAAAGAAAATCGAGGTATAAGGGTAAATTATACATTATGTAATTAATTTTAATTAACTGTCTATTACTTTCCTGTCACAAAAAACATATATATACAGAATTGTAATATTCAACAAAATATATCAATAAAAAAATCATTCTGAACATGGTATCAGAATTTTAGATTAAGCAATCCTTGAACTCTTTTACAAATCTTATTCGGTCTTCATTGCCAAAATAAAAAAGCCTAAAAGGATCCAGTCTTTATAGCCGGCCACCAACCCCCCGTCGCCAGCCTTCATAGTCAGCCATAGAACCAGCCTGTCCCCCGCAGCCGCAAGTCTCAAACGGCTGTCCGCAAGTAAGTACCATCGTGCACAACTCACTATGTCGCCTTCATCACAACCAAACGCAAATGACTTCACACAGCCACGTTTTTCAAGGAAAATCCTTCCAGTAATTTTTGTTTCTTTCTGATAATAAATTACTATTCAATTCTTAAAGGATGTTGAAAAGTACGTTCTACGTTATAGAAGCAAATTTCAATATGATAACTTTATATTTTAGTAAATTCAGAATGGAGACTAAAAGAATAATGGTTGGACTTGAGTCTCTAAAGAAACAAACAAGTACCGATTTATCAGCACACTCAGATATGGCTTCTACCACACATGAAAATGTCTTAGATATATCCTTCGAAAATTCTTAGATTATAAACTCAGAAATCATGATCAGATGGCCAATACTTCTCAACAATTTTATAAATATGTTTCATGTCCAAGTAATAGAAAGATTGTTACTACATATGATTCCCTCAATACTATTGCAGGCAAAGACGATATCTAAGTACTAATCTTGTGTCAGTAAGTAAATTACAACAAGACTTGAATTGTAAAATAATATCTGACTATTCTCATTATGACTTTCAGGACTGAAATTCGGGAAAGATAATTGGATGCGTTGAAACCAAAACCAAATTCTACCACTTGGATGCACCTTTGCTATTACAACCAACTGCACATACAATATTTGGCTTCACCATAAAAGACTTTGACACCTAGTTTTCTCTAGCTTAAAGATGGTGTTTATCTTATTTTAAGAATTTAAAATATGAAAAATTTACACTACAATATTTGTGAGTTTACAAAATATAAACGTGTGATATTTTCCATTAATAATAAACGAAATTTAATTCTATTTTCATTTACTCATAGTGATATCTAGAGACCATTTCACACACTTAATCTTTCTGGAATTTAATGGTTTGTATCATTTATTGACGATTGCACTAGAATCACCTAACTATTGTTACTCAAAGCCAAATATGATGTTAGCGTATCATACCTTAATTCTACAAAATAATAAAAACCCAATTTGGAACATTTATACAAAAAAATTTTATCGACAATGTCCAAATTTTTTTCAATCACGCATTTTCCTTTTTCTTCCATCAGGAAGAAATCTTTCACGAATCATCTTGCGTCTACACTCCATGACAAAATGAAGTAACAAAATGAAAAAATAGTCACCTTTTAACTACCACCAAAGTTGTTTTTTTTTTCCAAAATAACATGCCAAAAAAATATTGAGATGAAATCGTCCTTACTATCATCTACATTATTAATCGTTAGCCACAAGTGTCCTTAACTTCTAAAGTCCTTTTAAAATACTTAAACAGTTTTATTAACAATAAGTGTCACAAACCATCTGCTCCTTCGGATATTTGAATGTGTTACCTTTATTCATATCATTTTCACCAAAGAGGAAAATTTGATTCTCGTGCCCTGAAATGTGTATTTGTGACATATTCATCCTCTCAAAAAGGGTACAAACATTATCATCCCCCACCCAAAAATCCTACATGTTTGCGGATATCACATTTGTCGAACAAGAATCCTAATTCACTCAACCTTATCTTCAGGAGGAGCCTATATTGGAAGATAATATAGAAGTCATGACAGATTCTAACTTACCATCATTGCCACACACCTCAAAACCATCACCACAAGAGAACGTTTAGAACCTATAAAAAAACTCACCACCACAAGAAAATCTTCAAAATTCACATGAGACCACACCAGACTCTAGGTTTTCTCAGTGCATACACGAAAGAAGATGTTGAATACTAAGTCAAAATAGGTACAAGAATCTGACTTTGATCCTGTAACTGAGGTAAATTCCCGCAAACTTATACAATTCTCCGATCATGATATACCTATTGCACTTGTAAAGGTATAAGAGAATACACTAAACATCATCCGTACTGTATCTCACAATTTATATCATTTGATAAGTGTTCATCAACCCATAAAAATTTCCTCACAAGTTTAAATAATGAGTATATTCCTAACTCCGTATTTAAGACATTGTCTTGTAAAAAAGTGAAAAAATGTTATGAGTGAAAATGCAAACACTTAAAAAGAATCATACTTTGAAAATTATAGATATACCAAAGGGCAATAAGGCCGGTGGGATACAAATGGATTTTCTCAATAAAATATAAAACAGATGGCACAATCAGAAGATATGAAACGAGACTAGTAGCAAAAAGATATACATAGACATATAGAATAGACTACCAAGAGACATTCGCACTAGTAGGCAAGATGAATACCGAGCGAATCTTGTAGTCATTAGTTGCCCACTTTGACTATAAATCACAATGGTTTGATGTAAAGAATGTGTTTTTGCATAAAGATTTAAAAGAAAAAACTTACATAGATATTCCACTAAACTTTGGCAGAGGAGTAGGACCAAATAAGACATGTACTAAAAAAGACTCTATATAGGCTTAAACCATCACCAAGAGCATGGTTTGCCAAGTTTGCAAGGTATGATAAATTTGAGATTTAAGTAAACTTAAGAAAAACCACACTCTTTTTATCAAACACTCAAAAAAAAGAGGAGTTAAAATTCTCCCATTATACGTTAATTACATTATCGTAGCAGGAAATGATGAAAATGAACAACAAATACTAAAACAATGCCTAATAAAAGAATTTGAAATAAAAAAACTAGGCAAATTGAAATATTTTATGAGAATTAAAGTTGTCAGCCCATAAGTATAAAATTTTTATTTCTCAACAGAAATGTACTCGTGACCTGTTAAAAGGCACTAGCAAGCTAGCATACAAACTAGCTAGCAAGCCTATTGACCCTAATCACCATTAGGAATAGCAAAGGAAGATACACCAGCAAAAAAGTAAATGTATAAGAAATTAGTTGGGAGATTGATTTACCTATCTCATACAAGACCAGATATCGCCTATGCAATAAGTATTATAAGTCAATTCATGAACAATCCAAAAGAAGTGCACTTACAAACAGTCTATAAAGTACTGCAATACTTAAAACGGTTAATATAAAAATGAATTATGTTCAAGAAGTAAGACAAATTGCTCATAAAAGCCTATATGGATATAGATTATATAGGATTGACTGTAAACAGAAGATTTACTATAGGCTACTGTATCTTCTTCAGAGGCAACCTAATCATCTAAAGAAGTAAGAAACAAAAAATAGTTGTGAGATCAAGTGCAGAATCAGAGTTTTGGGTAACGACACAAGAGATATGTGGATTACTGTAGATTAAAAGAGTTCTAGAAGATCTTATGCACCTATACTATGACAACAAGTCGGCTATAAGTATTACTCACATCTTGTGCAATACGACTAGACCAAACACATTGGGATTGATAGACATTTTATTAAAACAAAACTTGACAGCTTAATATATATTGTCATACATGCCCACCAATTCCCACTTGCAGACGTGTTAATTAAAAGTGTAAGTAATTCAACACTTCAAACTCTTATTAGCAAGTTGGAAATGAACAACATATATTCTCCAGCTTGAGTGGGAGCGTTAAAAATGGAAGTAAATCAAGGAATCAAAGAAGAAGAAAATCAAGGCATTATAGAGAAAGAAAATCAAGACACTAAAGAAGAAGTAAATTAGAGAATCAAAGAGGAAGAAAACTAGGATATAAGGATAAATTACATCACTTGTAAATTGTAGTTAATTGTCTATTTCCCTTCCCATCATGGAAAACCTGTATATATATGGCTATAATATTCAACAAAATACATTAATCAAACAAAATTCTCAACAGTAACAAATGCACATAGATATGCCATATAAGTGGTTCTTGAAAGAAAGAAAGAAATGACTATAACCATGTGGATTGCTTTTTTTTTCTTTAGCCAGTTCACTGTTTGTGGCTCAACCAAATTTCTCCTCCATTATGTAGAGATCAATCATTTAAATTTTCAAATGGAGCTGTGATGTTGCTGAATAGGTGATGATAGAGAATGTTGACAATATTATAGTACTTCTAGGAGAATTGTTTTTAATTATTTCTTTCTCCTATTACAATTCTATTACCATCAAGGGGTTTATTTATGTTTCTATATATCTTGAAGTTTCCTAATTATACTATTAAAGAGGCACCAAGGTGTCAATCCTATACTAAGGGATAAAATATATCTAAAAGAAAACAAAACGACAAGCAAAAGCTCGAAGATCCACTCTTGACAAGATGGAGTGACCTCTATACAAAACCTCAAGGTCTATAACCAAAAATCACTAGTATTAACACAAGAAGAAACAGTGTCATCAGAAACTCCGTGCTGCTTTCCTTCCATATTACCCACACAATGGCCAACTCGATAAGGGTATGAGCTTTCTCCTCTCATTTCCTCTCAAACAAGGAGCTTCTTCCTCTCCTTGTTTGCAGAAATGCCATGAACCCAGCCTGCCCCAATATGAAGGCAAAAAAATACCTGATCTGCCTCTCTTTGCCTTGGGTTAAAAACCAGGAGTGATTTTAGTGGATCAGTTCATATTGCCAGGTCATAAATTTTTCTGCCATGCTACGCTCACAATCCTCTGAGGATGAAAATCAACACGAGTTTCACGCTCACGTAGCCACAAGTCAAACTTGTCTACACCTGTTCTGTTTTAACTTTTTCCAACAGGTTTCAAGACCATTTCAGACCTTCAGATTGGTTTTCATGAATGAATTCAGATAGGTTTCTAGTAATGTTATCTTTTTTCCTGTTCGAAAACAAGAGTCAAGCCTAGACAATAATGACAAGTTGAGTTAATATTGGGGTATATAATTTTCAACAAGACCAAAATACTTTGTAAGTATCAAAATAATTTTTTTTTGAAATAAAACGAAATTATTATTATGCACAAAATACCAAAGAGGTACTGTTCGAATACAAATTAGTTACATGTCAATTAAGTTGTCTATGACAACACTAAAGTCCCACATGTCTTTGATGTTATGTCCCAACAAAATAGAGCTAAAAGTATAAATTTATTTATCTCTAATTGTAGTAAGGTTAGTCTCTATACCCTTAAAACCTCTACCATTTCTTTCATTCCACACTACCCGAAGAATTGTAAGTGGAATAAAGAACAATTGATATTTCTTTTTACAAATGTCCACCCACGCTCACAACTCATTACTCAAACTCCCAGTCATGACTCAATTTAACCCTAACAGCCCAAAAAAAGAGATCCAAATGCTGTAAGTCACTGGACAAAATAATAAGTGATTGCACAATTCTTTGGCAGCATGGCATAAATAACATCTATTAACTAGCACATTCCCCTTCTTTTTTAGCATATTCAGGGTCGAAATACATTCATAAGTTGCCTCCCATGCAAAAAAATTCATTATATGAGGGACTTTAGATTTCCAAGTTTTCTTATAAGGAGCAGACATGTTGCGGCTGTTATCCTTCTTAGTCAGATAGTTGTATAAGGATTTCACCGAGAAGCTTTTCTTCTCATCAGATTTCCATATTCTTTTACCATTTTCATTATTAAAATTTGTTTCTGTTACAGACAAAGCAGGCTACTGTACTCATCAATTTCTCAATCATGCAATCTTCTCTTCACCTTCACATCCCACACCCTATCCTCCCGCGTAAACTCACACATGTCCACCTTAGCATCCTCATTGCCAGCAATGTCAAAAATTCTTTTGAATCTGGTTTTTAAGCTGAAATTCCCTATCCATTCGTCATGCCAAAATCTAGCCCCATCACTCCCGTAATACCCAGGCCCAGAATTGACCCGAAATAAATTTTAGCAATTTAAAAATGTATTAAAAAAAGATATTTTATAAATTAATTTAATTTAATTTTTGTTATATTTGATAAAAAAATAAATTAGGGACGAGAGTGAAAACAATTTTAAAAAAAATGAGTGAAAATTTGGATTCTGAAGACGTTTTTGAAAGAAAATTGAAAACAAGAAGATCAAAGTGCAAATAGGAAAAGTTCAGCCACGTAAGACCGCCCAATCAGCAATCTCGACAAAGCAAAATGTATCGCGTGGCAAGGCACGCTGACGTCGGTGCCACGCGGAAGGCCACGCTGGCGATCCGCGTGCCCCGTGATCAGACAGCCCAGGATCAATCCTACGCGCGTAAACAGTTCAGATCCGTTTTTCTCTTAAGCGTTATCAAACGATCGAGACCAAATATGATGAACAGTTCATATTCATTTTCTCCTTAAGCGCGATTGGACGGACGAGATCGGTAGAACGCGGGATGGGTATAAATATTTCGCATCACATGAAACCCGAACCCTAGCCGCAAGCACCCCTCCCCCGGAAGAAAGACCAAACGCCAGAGAAGGAAGCTGACCGCCGCTGTACTGAAGCCACCTCCAACCGCAAAAAAATGTAATTTACCCGCTCGGAATTCGATTCCGAGAACCCCTGAGACCATATCGGAGTAAAATGAACGGTGGGTGAGCCGAAAACCATGGCAAAGCCAGACGGAGCCGCCGCGGCCCAAAACCCACAACCTCCTCTAATAAGCCCCTTCTCGATTCCCGTTTCATATAATTTTTTCTACCGTTGTGTTCATCATTCTGTTTTTTGTAAGTTGACCAAAGGAGGAATCTCAACCGCGAAAGAGAGCCAGCAGAATTGCCGCACCCAAAAATCCCACCACCGATAAGTTTCAGTTTCCTAATTTTTTCGGCCAATCGAGGCTCCCTAACGTATTTTTTCGCAAAGATATGTGTAAAATCGGCCGAAAATGGTCAGGCCGAGGCAAATCGCTGCCGTGCCAAAATTCCGAAATTGGTTGGAAAAGATTTTTAATACTGATTTTGGATTTTTGGGTATTTTTTAAGTTCGTGAAGCGTGTTTAATATTCGCAGGAAAATTCAGGAAATCCGAGGATTGTTAGGAAACGCGGTAGAAAGTACGGTATTTTGGACACTAATTCAAGTAAGAATCCTTCACCCTGTTCCCTATTATACAATTGAAACTTAATAATCAATAATATGGTATTTTGTGAAATTTAGAAAACTTTGGAAATAATTACAGGTTACTAATGGAGCTGGAACCAGTTAGTTATTTATTTGTCTTATTTAACTGATTATTTACTTGTACAGCTTTAAATACATGATAATATATTGAAATAGTTAAATGATTCAGTTGTGTTTACTTGATACATATATCACTTGTTTTGCATGATTTACGGTTGATTTGTGAAATGTGAAATTAATATACAAATGGAAAATTACTTGATTATATGAATAAATAAATAATTGTCTTACTGGATATCTTGGAAGATGGTGGACGAACCGGGTATATAGGAAACTCTATCGTGAACGTTACCTCATACCGGACGAGATATTAAATGATGGTATTTTTGGCGCTCATATTGGACAGAGTATGAAGACGGCCCGATTTACCCTCATACCAGACAGGGTATCGAGGAATGACATTTTTTACGCTCATACCAGATAGGGTATGGGAACGCTCGGTTAATTGACAAGTTTAGATATTGGGTTCACGCGTAGGGGGACATCCCTATGGACCATTGAAGGTACCAGTAAGCAAATAAAAATGAAAATTATTATTCTTACTCACTTGTATAAGGAATCATAATGTTATTTGAGTTATTATCTTTATAGGTAGATTTTAAAAATCTCATAACGGTAAATATACAATAATGGTTTTCCTTATGATAAATAACTTACTTAAATCAAAAGCTCCATAAGTCGTTTTATGTTTTTTTTTTACCAACATTCAGTTTCTATATTGGTAAGTAGTGTGATATTCTTATTGGAGTTATGTAGTTCACCCCTATTAACCATTTCAAATCAAAAAGATTAATATTCAAATCCTAATAAGTAGGAGAGCTGTGAGTAGGTGTCTCCTGAATCCTATCAAGAGTTAGTAAAGGTTAACCTCTCTACAACATTTATTTACTATTTTTATATGTTTATTTCGTTTTTTTATAAAAAGCTATGAAATTGATATTTCCGTAACCTTATGACGCATTCTAATTTATGTGTAAGAAATGTAAATCCTACCGTTATTATACGTTTCCGCATCTTTAAGTCAAATTTATTTTACCCAAGGTTTTGGGTCTTTACAGTTGATATCAGAACCGCATTTCTCAAAACCATTCCTTACACAGATTTAAAAACACCAAATACAAAACTATCACTCAACATTTCCTTGTGAAATGCAGGTACAAGAAATGAGGAGGGAAAGACCTCCATTAAACCGAGCAGCCCGAGATGGCTCACTTCGAGAGGATGTCTACCGACTCTTTGAGATGTTGGAGAGACTCATTTCTGCCCAACAAGCCTAGGAGAAAAGGAGGGAACTGTCTGACCCTCTCCCGCTGCCACAATTTGAGTCACTCTTGCAGCGAGAAGATCTGGAGCCACCTTGGTACAACCCTGCTCCTCCACCGTACTATCCGGCACCACCCAGACCCTCCCCAACACAATCCAGTTCCTCTTGCATGGGACCCAGCTCCACTCATGATAGACCCAAATTACATTGAGATGTACAAGAGACTAAACTCATCTATCTTTACAAGGGCATCCTCTTTTGAAAAGACCGAGTTTTGGTTAGCTGAGACAGAGAAGACCTTCGCAACTCTTGAGGTGGTTCCCGAACAGAAGATTATACTTGTCACCTACATGCTTGTGAGAGAGGCAAGCCGCTGGTGGCAGTTCAAACAGGCTACCTTACCCGTTCCAGTCACTTGGAAACAGTTCCTGATGCCCTTTAATGCAGAGTACCTCCCAGAGCACCTTCGACATTTGAAGGAGATGGAGTTTGCACACCTAGTCCAGGGTGAGATGACTGTGTCGAAGTATGTCCGAAGGTTCCTAGAATTTGGCCGATACTCCCCTGAGAGTATGATGAATGAAGGCAGGAAGGTAAGGAAGTTCGAGTGGGGCTTTTGCCCTGAGATCAGAGAGCAACTATACGTATTTGAACTTAGTACCTACTCAGCCGTTCTGGCCAAGACACAGCTAGTGGAAAGGAACTTTCGCATATTTCCTCCAGCAATGGGGAATCCCAGACCCCTAGTTTCACACTGTAGACCAGCACCCACTGCACCGGCTCAGTAGAACAAGAGATTTAGGCTAATGACTCACGCTCCTCCTCAGACTCTAGTAACAGAACGCGGTAGGACTTGCAAGCACTATGGCAAGGATCATGGGGACTGACTCTGTTATCGTCTTAATAATACTTGTCGCATATGTGGGAGTACTTAATACTACGCGAGAGAGTACCCGTGGAACCAGAATCATGTCAGACCTCCTATTCAGAGCAGAATTTACAACCTCACTCAACAGAATGCTGAAGCCAACTCGGACGTAATCACCTTCAACATGTTTTGATTGATACTGGTACTTCACATCCGTTTGTCTCACACTTTTATACAAAACTTAAATGTATCACCGAAAAAATTTGTTTTTGTGTTGTTTGTGTCCACTCCTGAAAGTAGGACACTACTAGGGGAGATTATATATAAAGCTTGTATCATAGACATAGCAGTTAGAAAATTAAGTGTTGATCTTATAGAGATTGACATGGGGGGACTTTAATTTAATCTTGGGGATGAACTGCTTAGTGGCGTACCACGCTACCGTAAATTGCTTCCACAAGAAACTTGTATTCAACCCTCCTAACGAAGAGCCGTTTACAAGTTAATGAAAATTTTAAATATAATTTTCTCATTTCATAGTGTTTTAACTCTGTTGTCTTCTCTACATTAAGCAAACTTAAGAAAGAAATCTGCATTCAAGAGATTCTGGTAATCCAAGACTTCTCTAATGTGTTCCCTGACGAACTACCCGAATTGCCGGTGGAAAGGGAAGTTGAGTTCACTATAGATCTTGGTGGCCCCTTACCGCATGAGCCGTATCGAGATGGAAGAACTGAAAAAATAAATCAATGAATTGCAGGACAATGGGTTCATCCAGCATAGTATATCTTCTTGGAGTGCCAGAATCACATTTGTACGAAAAGGGAAAGGAATGTTACAATTGTGTATTGAGTACAGGGGATTAAACAGGATCGCGATCAAGAACAAGTACCCCCTCCCCAGAATTGATGATCTCTTTTGACCAGTTGCAGGGTGCCCAAGTTTTCTCTAAAAATAGATTTGCGTTAGGGTTACCACCAGGTAAAGATCAAAGTAGAGAACATTCTCAAGACAGCTTTCAGAACCAAGTACGGACATTATGAGTTCCTGTTCATACCTTTTGCACTAATCAACGCACCAGTCATTTTTATGCACTTGATGAACAGGGTTTTCAGACAATTCCTGAATCAGTTCATCATCGTATTTATCGATAATATCCTGATCTATTCAAAGAGCATAAAGGAACACGTTCACCACCTAACTCAGGTTTTACAAGTTCTCAATGAGAAAAAATTGTATGTCAAATTGAGATAGTGTGGTTTCTGTCTCGAATAGACTATCTTTCTAGGACACATCATATCAAAGGATGGAGTATCAGTAAATCCCGAAAAAGTTGAGGCAATACTTGGATGAGAGAAATTGACCTCGGTTAAGGAGATTCGTAACTTTCTGAGAATTGCAAGCTATTATCGCAGGTTTGTAGAAGAAATTTTTAGTCAAACCGCTCCATTGACCCGGTTCACAAAAAAGAACGTTAAGTTTGAATGGAACGTAGACTGCGAAAGGAACTTTACAGAAGTCAAAAAGCGATTGATTACTGCACCCGTGTTGACCTTACCGAGTGAGACAGGGGGGGTATACAATGTATAATGATGCATCTTACCTGGGGTTGGGTTGTATTCTGATGCAGCATGGCAAGGTCATAACTTATGGCCCAGGCAATTGAAGAGTCATGAGAAAAATTATCTCACCCATGACTTGGAACTTGCTATCATTATCCACACCTTAAAGACCTAGCGCCACTACCTGTATGGAGAGACTTTTGAGATTTTTATTGACCGTAAGAGTTTAAAACACATTCACTCAGAATGATTTGAACATGTATCAGAGGCGTTAGGTAGAACTCCTCAAGGATTATAATTGTAATATCTTGTATCACCCGAGCAAGAGCAACATAGTAGCTGACGCACTAAGCAGAAAAAATACAAATATGTTAACTCATCTAATGGTTTCTGAATGCAGGGTTATAGGAGCCGCACAACAGATACGATTTCAGAACTTAAAGAGAGTTGCATGCTTAGCCCACCTGATTGTCTAACCCGAATTGATCTAAAGAATAAGAGAAGCACAATTAACCGATTCCACTATAGCCGCCCTTAAGAAAGATGTAGAACAGCGAGTACGTCAAAAATTTCGAGTCTCTGCTGATGGATTGCTCAGGTTTCAAGACAGGGTGTGTATTCCAAATGACAGTGAACTAAAAGAGACATCATGACAGAGGCTCACAACTCCAAATTCGCCATACATCCCGAAAGTACTAAAATGTATCAAACTATACGACCCCAGTTTTTGTGGGACCGGATGAAAAGGAAGGTAGCCGACTTTATTACCAAGTGTCTAGTATGCCAACAAGTTAAGGCGGAGCATCAACGCCCAGGCGGGCTACTTCAACCATTACCGATCCCGGAGTGAAAGTGAAAACATATCATAATGGATTCCGTAACAAAGTTGCCAAAAGCACGCCCAAGACATTATGTCATTTGGGTAATTGTCGACCGACTCACCAAATCTTCTCACTTTTTGGCTATCATAGATGACCAACCCCTTAGACAAGGTAGCCAAAATTTATATCTGAGAGATAGTCAAGTTACATGGAGTTCCAGTATCAGTGATATCCAACAGAGACCCTAGGTTCACTTCTCGATTTTGTTCTAATTTTCAGCAAGTCATGGGAACGAAACTGTTCTTTAGCACCGCATTCCACCCTTAAACCGATAGGCAATAAGAGAGAACGATTCGTACACTGGAAGATATGCTCCGAGCTTGTGTTTTAGACTTCGGAGGCCATTGAGATGATTACCTACCTCTGATAGAGTTCGCCTACAATAACAACTACCAGGCAAACATTGGCATAACTCCGTACAAGGCATTGTATGGCCGACCATGCAGATCGTCGATCTGTTGGAAAGAGGTGGGTGCTAGAAAATTATTCAGCCCAAATCTTATAGATGAAACTACAGCCAAGGCAGTTAAAATCAGGAAGAATATCTAGACAGCTCAGAGCAGACAGAAAAGTTATGCAGACTTCCGGAAGAGGGATTTAGAATTTGAAAAAGGTGACCGAGTGTTTCTTAAAGTTACTCATTTCAAAGAAATCAGTAGGTTTGGCAAGATAGGAAAATTAAATCCCATATTTATTAGACCATTTGAGATCTTAGATCGGATTAGTACGACTGCCTACAGATTAGCACTACCTCCAAAGCTATCCAGGGTTCATAATGTGCTCCACGTATCTATGCTACGCAAGTACAACCCGGACCTTTCACACACACTATCTCACGAGCCCTTTTTACTCTAGGAAGATCTATCCTATGAGAAGGTACCGGTAGGCATTATGGACTGGAAGACTAAAGTACTCCGCAACCAAGAAATTTCATTCATCAAAATCTTATGGCAGAATCATACACAGGGAGAGGCCACTTGGGAACTGGAATCAAACTTCAGGGCCCAATACCTCGAGTTGTTCGACTGAGTGAGAAAGTGACAAATTTGAGAAACCAAATTTCTTCTTAAGGGAGGAGAGTTGTAATACCCGGGGCTGAAAATTGGTCCAAGATAAATTTTAGCAATTTAAAAATGTAAAAAAAAATATTTTATAAATTAATTTAATTTAATTTTTGTTATATTTGAGAAAAAAATAAATTAAGAACGAGATTGAAAATAATTTTTAGAAAAAAATTGTAAAAATTTAGGTTCTTAATGTATTTTTAAAAGAAAAATTAAATCAAAGTGCAAATAGAAAAAATTCGGCCACGTAGGACCACCAATCAGCAACCTCGACGAATCAGAGCATATCGCGTGACAAGGCACGCTGACGTTGGTGCCGTGCAAGAGGCCACACTGGTGATCTGCGTGCCCCGCGATTAGACGACCTATGATCGATCATGCGTGTGTGGACGGTCTGAATCTGTTTCCCCTTTAGGTGCGATCGAACGTTGGAGATCAAAAACGATGAACAGTTCAGATTCATTTCCTCTTTAGGCGCGATCGAACGAACGAGATCGATCGCAATGGACGGCACAAACTAACGCAGGATGGACATAAATATTTCGCATCACACGGAACCCGAACCTTAGCCGCCAGCCCTCTGACGGAAAAGAAGAACCAGATGCTAGATAAGGAAGCCGACTGCCGACTGCCGCCACACTGGAGCCACCTCCGACTGTGAAAAAAGTTAAAAATTCTTCTACCCGCTCAGAATTCGATTCCGAGCACCCTTATGGCCATATCAGAACAAAACGAATGGCAGGTGAGCCGAAAACTGCGGGCAAAGCCTAGTGGGGCTACCGCGGCCCAAAAACCAGCAACCTCCTCCAATGAGCCCTTTTCCAATTCCCGTTTCGTGCGATTTTTTCCACCCTTGTGTTCACCGTTCTGTTTTCTGTATGTTGACAAAAGGAAGAATCTCAGCTGCGAAGGAGAGCCGGCGGAGCTGCCACAACCGAGAAACCCACCACCGGTAGGTTTTAGCTTTCTAATTTTTTCGGTCAACTGAGCTTCTTTAACGTGTTTTTTCCAAAGAATACGTGTAAAGTCGGCCAAAACTGACCTAAACCGCCTGAAATCGGCCAGGCCAAGGTAAACCACCGCCGCGATCAGCAGTGCCATCGCCGGAGCACGACAGTGCCGCCGTGCCAGAATCTTGAAATTGGGCAAAAATGATTTTTAACACTAATTTTGGATTTTTAGGGTATTTCTTAGGTACGTGAAGCGTATTTAATCTTCGTAGGAAAATTCAAAAAATTCGAGGACCACCAGGAAGCGCAGTAAAAAATAAGGTATTTTGAACACCAAATCGAATAAGAATCTCTCACCTTTTTCCCTGTTATGGAATTGAAACTTAATAATTAATAATATGGTATTTTATGAAATTTAGAAAACTTTTGGAATAATTACAGGTCACTAATGGAGCCAGAATCAGTTAATTATTTATTTGTACTATTTAACTGATTATTTACTTGTACAACTTTAAATACATGATAATATATTAAAATAATTAAATGATTTAGTCGTATTTTTTTTATGCATATATCGCTTGCTTTGTATGATTAACGGTTAATTTGTGAAATGTGAAATTACTATACAAATGAAAAATTGCTTGATTATATGAATTAATAAATAGTTGTCTTACTGGATATTTTGGGAGATAGTCGACAGACTGGGTATATAGAAAACCCTCTCGTGAACGTTACCTTATACCAGACAAGATATCGAATGATTGTATTTTTGGCGCTCACACCGAACAGGGTATGAAGATGAAGACGGCCTGATTCACCCTCATACCAGACGGGGTACAGAAACGGCCGGTTAATTGACAAGTTTAGATATTGGGTTCACGCGTAGAGAAACATTCCTATGAACCCCCAGAGATACCAGTAACCAGATAAAAATGAAAGTTGTTATTTTTACTCACTTTTATAAGGAATCATAATGTTATTTGAGTTATTATCTTTATAGGTCGATTTTGAAAATCTCATAACGGTAAATATTCAATAAATAGTTTTTCTTATGATAAATGAATTTTCTTAAATCAAAAGCTCCATTAGTTGTTTTATATTTTTTTTTACCAACCTCCAGTTTCCGTATCAGTGAGTAGTAACTCACTCCTATTAACCATTTCAAATCAAGAAAATCAAAATCCAGATCCTAATCAACAAGAGAGCTGTGAGTAGGTATTCCCCGAATCCTATCAAGAAGTATTGGAAGTTAACCTGCCTACAACATTTACTTATTATTTTCATATGTTTATTTCATTTTTTATGGACCATTATGAAAAAGACATTTCTGTAACCCTATTGGTCATTCTAATTTATGTGTAATAAATATAAACCGTAACATTATTATACGCTTTCGCACCTTTAATTCAAATTTATTTTACCCAAGATTTTGGGTCTTTACAACCCCTACCAACTTTGTACCTCACACAGCTCTTGATGTATTGGCTATCATCCCTAATTTTCCACCAAAGGCTCATCCCATGAGTCTTAAATTTACGCTTTCGTCCACTCTCCCTCTCCCAATCTCCCCATCTAGCACGAACAACCTTCCACCACATTTTCCCCTTCTCCCCAAAAGATCTCCACAACCATTTCCTATGGAAAGCCCGGTTTAACTCCACAATAGACTTCAAGTAGAGGCCTCCCTCCCAAACCGGTTAAAAAACTTCCTTTCACCTAATCAAATGATACTTTTTGTTACCATCCTCATCACCTCAAAGGAATCTACACTGAATGTTTTCAAGTCTTCTTGTGATGCTGGCCAAAATTGTTAGGATTGATAGATAGTAGATTAATAAGTTAACAAGTGTGCTCTTAATCAAAGTGAGTCTCCCCGCTTTAGAAAGGAAATTCCTCTTCCAACCCGCTAACCTCCTACCAAACATGTCAATAATGGGCTCCCATGTTCTAACATCTTTATATTTTACCCCAAGTGGAAGACCAACGTACTTAATAGGCAAATAAGTGACTTCGCATCCCAAAATCCTGGCCAAACTAGCTTCATCCCTTCTATCACCAATCCGAACCATTTCCGTCTTATTCAAGTTGATTTTTAGGCCAGAAACCATTTGGAAGCAAAGTAATAAGCACCTCAAATGAAGAACGGAATTAACACTAGGTTCACAAAAGATTTAGGCATCATCCGCAAAGAATAAGTGAGACACAGTCATCTTCTCCCTTCCCTTCCCTTCCCTTCCCAACCTCCACACCTTTCACCAAATTCAGCTCCCCGCTCTCTCCATCAATCTATTAAACACATTCATAACAATGAAAAAGATAAGAGGAGACAAAAGATCCCCTTGGTGTAAGCCTTTTGAGGCTTTAAAAAAAATAGATGGACCCCTATAAACAATGACCGCAAAAGATGTGAACGAAATGCATTTTCTAATCCACTTCGGCCATCTACTTCCAAAGCCCATTCTACCAAGCATATAGTCCACAAAGTCCCAACACACATGATCATATGCCTTTTCCATATCAATTTTGCAAATAAGGTCTTGTTTTTTCTGCCCTACTAACTCATCAACCACTTCATTGGCAATCATCACCGCATCGAGGATTTGTCTCCCTTCGACAAAAGCATTTTGATTTTCGCCAATCACTTCCCCAAGAACTCTAGATGATCTTCGTACAAGCACCTTCGAAATCAATTTACAGATACTTCCCACCAAACTAATAGGTCTAAAGTCTTTTAACTCCTTGGCACCCACCACCTTAAGGACAAGCACAAGGAAGGTTGAGTTGATGGGGTTCACAAAGGTTCCCGTCCTATGAAAATCTTGAAAAATAGCCATCTTCCCATGCAACCTTTGATAAACCTCTGTTTTCTCCGTTCATTTATTCCCCTCACATTCCATGAAATGATTTTCCCTAACATCATTATATTTCGCTAAGCTTACCTCCCGTCCCCCCTTCTGCCGATTTTTTAGCTTCGTAATTCAAAGACCACTCCAATCTTTTCAATTCTCTACTCCCCCCTTCTCCCTTTCTACTACTCTTCTTTTTTTCTTTTTTCCTCTCTCTTTCTGCTTCCAAGAATCTTAACTCCAGTTCAGCCAACAGACTCCACACTCTATGCTCAATGCCCTCAAAAGATAGTCCAAACAGCTTACTCACCTTGACAAAATTTCACTGCACCCAACCCGAGTACATTTCTTCCGCTCCTTGATCAGCCATATGCATCAGCTCGCAGTTGAGGATGTCATTTTGTAAGGGAGACACATCAAGAGCAACCTCACCGCAAACATCCACCAACCCTGACTCGACCATAGCCAACTCATTACTTCTCCCAGCAGTACTCTCCCCATCCTTTTTGTCAGTCTTGACCCCTTCGGCCCCATTGATTCCTCCCTCCGAATCAATCATAGAGAAGCCAGATGCGCCTGGCTGAAGCAAACCCAAACCATCTTCGACTCCGACTCCACTAACATTCGTCACGTCTACAGAACACGTCCCTCCCACTTCCCTCCAACCCTAGTCCTCACCAACAGAGTCAGACTCTCTAAAGATTTATCCAGACCTTCACTCGATTCTACCCCTTTATACTGACCCATTTGACCCAGAATTCTAGGCGAGCCGGACTTGGCCTATTTAAGCTGCCAAATCTTCCTCATCTTTTTTTTACCCGCAACCTTGCTCGGCCCAGGATCATTCACCCACTTTTCTTTTTCAGCCCATGAGAGCCTATTTTTCTTTCCTCCCTCATTCGGCCCACTGTATGCCCTTCCCTTTTCATTCGCCCACCCTTCCCTCATCATGTGACCCCTACTCTCTGGATTTTCAAATTTCAAATCTCTTCTTCCGACCCACGATGATCCGCCTTCCCTTCCTACCCTACCTGACTCACCTTCCTGCCTGGTTGACTGAGGATATCAGCGAACAATGCATTCTCCTTTCCACCAGTTCAAGACTACATGTAAGAGACTTAAATACCACAATGCTTTGCATCGTCTGGGGGAAAGATTCCCATTCAATTGTATTTCTTTTCCTCCTCAACCACGCTGGGGGAACTAGGGGAACCATTTTCACCCCAATGATTTCGTGGACGACATTCATTAATTTCCACCAGCCTTCAGCCTGAACCCTCTCAGGGAAAACTAACATATTGGACCTCCCTCTAGAGTCATCTTTACCTTCCAATAACGCTAGAAATCTTCCACGCTTATTGCAACTTAGAACCAAGCACAAAGTTCTCCAACAGCTTCTTCTGAGCCTACTCCAGTCTCCTTTCTCCCATCTAAACTCTCTGAGACTATTTAGGAACCAATCAACGTCTTCTGTTTTTTTTTTATGTGTTTAAGAGAGAGAAAGAGAGAAAACTTTTAGAGAGAGTGAGTACAAAAAATAATAAATTCGAAAAATTTAGTGGATATATTTCAAAAACCATTTATCCACTTTTGGAGAATTCAAAATTTTGCATTGCACAAGTTGCCCCACCAACCAAAAATCTCCAAGTAGCACAAGTAGTTGCACTTGATAGGAGAATTGTTGAAATAATGTTGAAGACATCAGTAAGAAGGTAAGAGTCCTTGATTTGATGTAAGAACGGATCCTTGGCTTAACTTGATGTGGAAAAAAACACCACATTTCAGATGCACTGAGAATCAGACTTGCAAAGATAAAATTGATTGTTGTTGCAAAAATATGGCATTGAGCATCAATGCAAACTAGCTAAAAGATAAAATATGCACATGTTCATCCAAACAAAGTTCCTAAAGCAGCATATTCCGAGCACTGGTCTTCACAAGAAATCCTATGCCATCAACTCGATGGATCAAGTTTCTCCTATATTAGAGTAGTACTAGGAGAATATTTGTATTACTTCTTTATGTTATTATAACTCTAGTACTATCAAGGTTTATTTATGTTTTGAACACCTCTAAGTTTCCTATTAGAATTTTTAATTATTAGTTAGCTTATATTTAAATTAAAAGACTAAATGTTTTGCAATCTCACTCTTGATATCACTCCAAGCATCATATTGGTACTTTAAGAATTTTCTCAAACTATTTAGTTATCTGATGCTTAAGAATTATCAGGTTTAATATCCAAGAAATCTATGGTGTAGTATTTAAGTTGATCCCAAATCACTAAGCAGGCAAGTTAATTCCAAATTTGTCCCCACACACATGTCTAAGGAACCATAATGATATTTGTGCAAGCCGAGGAGCCTATAGTCTTGAATAACTTTTGATGAGCAGCATAAATGAATTAAAAAATTATTTTACAAAAAAAATATTTAAGAACTGTTTCCATATCAAGCATCACTGCATTTATGGAAGTTCAAGTGAAGACATCATTTGTTCAACTCAGTTCACTATTATGTTTTGTCTAGACTTTTGTTTTACAGTCTAACTCAAGAAAGTAATTTATCTCCAGTAACTCACCTCACATAAAAGTGTCCCATCAACATATTTGCAAGGTATCTTTTCTGAAAGATCTCCTGGCAATCGTCCAGCCTCAATAGCCTTTAACAAAGATGGAAAGAAAAACAACGTTAAATGCTTTCTACTAGACAAAAGAATAACTAGGAAATTATAGATAACAATTAGGAAGCAGACTAGAAGGCACTGTAAATAACAATTATGAAGCACACAACAAGGAAGGCCTTCACTTTTATTTAATCTTACAACTCTTCATGTCCAGATGTCAGCCATGGGGAACTGCCCTAATCCAATGATAAAAGAACCGCATAACCCATTACAGGATGAGATTTAATCCCTTAAAAACCATCAAAGTTCTTAAAAACATGGACACTTTTTTAATCAATTGAACAATGTGAACAGCAGAAATATTCTCCAGACCTCACAGCAGGCAAGTTCCAAAAAATGCACTCCCAATAGAACTTCCAAAACAGGAGTGTCAAACATGGGATGCTCCATCTCAGAAATGTACACATATAAAGTTATTTCCTGATGAAAGATGAGAGATGAATGAGAAAAGAACAATCAAATACCTACCGAGAGTAGAGTTTCTGATGCTCTATCATATGGATGTAACAACTTCATGACATCTTGAACAGTAGCATGCTGTGCAGCCTCATTCTGAAAATTTATGAATTAAAAAAGACTTAAAGCTGACATTTTAATTTCCTTGGGATACTCTTTAACTTGTTTCCAACTAACCTCTGAGGGTTTTCCAATAAAATATCCATCTGGGTAGAGATTCAATGTGAAAGATACTTCATGATCTGTATGAACAAGAAACGAAAAAGGCTTAAGCCCCGATCATGATGCAGATAACCAAAAAACTCTTAAGCTAACCTGCAGATAAATCAGAGGTGGATGAACGAGGAACCCCAGCAAGATCCTCACCATCCCCAACAACGCCACCCTACATTACAGGACAATACCCATAATCATAGATTTCAAGAAATAATACACATAATCATAGAAGGAACATGTTCTCCCAAACATAAAACATCATAACTGCAATCAGAACTTTTTTGCTTTTTTACTTCGTCGACACTCAAACAATGATAAACAAAAGATTTCAAGAGAAAACAAGACAAAGGACATTTTTATTCGTGTTATCAGATCATTAAAACCAAATGAGACTGCAGAATTTCAATTGTGATACAGAAATGACAACAGAGCCAAAGCCAGCAATAACTACCCTACTAGCGGTTAAAGCATTAGCACACCATGGGTCAAACCCCCTAACCCACATGGTTACTGAGAAACCTGATGAAAATTAAAGCAATTCTTTTTCCTTCTAAATGAACTTTTTGTTCAAAAAAAGACTCAAGGAGGAATAGAAGATTTATAAAAAAAAAACTCAAAATCAACAAATTAGGCCTAGTTGCTAGATTCCTAGAAAAAAATCCAATCTCCAAAACATCTAAAGAGTTCAAATTTCAGTTCCGTTCCAACTTCAACATCTGTCCAAATAGAATCCAGAAAAGAATAACAACAGTGCAAATAGACTATTTCCCAAAAAAGGGGGAAAAATTCCACCTTTCTTACGCCTAAGCGCGCGAACCAAACAGATAAATTAGGAAACATGAGTAGATGAAGTGATTTTCCTCCCTTTCCGAAAGGAACAAAGAATTCCCTTTCATTTTCATATTTTCTCCTTGTTTTCCACATTTTTTAAGCCGCCAAACAGCATTATTCGATTTCAGAAAATTACCTCAAGCTTACGAGGTGGCAAGCTCTCCTTGGAATTCGAATTGTCTGAGGCCTCATCAAGGGGAATCTCTGATTGAAGAGAAGGTTTTGGCCTGAACCTCCTACCAGTCTTTGAAACCTTAAATGAAACCCCCATATAGAATTTCCTCTGGAGTATTTAAGGTTTTCTCTCTGTCTTCATGAAAAAGTTGATGAAAATCCGAAAAAGCAAAATTGAGTTGGCTTCTGATATCGGAACAACCAAAAGGGTTAATTCACCGAAACCATCAAAAAGATCTATGCGTTCTGTTCAGAAATCTAGGGTTTAGAGAGAGGGGGATGCAGAAGAAGTATAAAAGGAAAGACGAACACCGAATCTGAATTTCGGGATGCCAAAAAAAAAAAGAAATTTACAAGAAACTGAAGCTCGATGGGAAAGAAAATTGAGGGAATTGCAGGTGAAAAGAGAAACCCTAAGCAGAGTTTAGTTGGTTTGATTAATCTGAGAACTCTTGAAGACAGCGGGATGGAGACGAAGGTGGGAACTGCAGAAGATTCATCAGTTCAGTTTTGTCACTTAGATTTTCAGGAATCTGTTTGGTTGCACACTTTTCTATATCCTTTCTTTGGACATCAACTCGCCGGCTGTATTTTTGTTTTTTTAAAAAAAAAAAATATTTTTTGAATTACCTAAAATCCTTTAATTATAAATAAATGTATTAAATTTTTTAAGGAATGAATATATAGTTTTGAAAAATAATAATCTAGTGCTTCATACTTTTTTCAATTTAAAATTTAATATATTATTTAAATTTTTATTTATTATTTTAACATTCATATTGAATTTAAAATTATTTTTATTTAACTATTTATAAATTTATGATTCATATTTTTAATTTTAATTTTTAATAAAATATCTATATTTATTTTAAAAATATTAAAATTTTAAAAAATTTAATATTTAAATAGTATAAGTACATATACATTAATCTTTATTTATTTTAAAAAATATTAAATTAATAAATATAAATTTAATCATAACTTACTAAAATTAAAATAATTTAATTATTATGAAATAATCATTTTATTTATAAATTTAACAAACCCAGTAAATTTTAATTTTAAATAATAATCGTAATTTTATTGATAAAATAATATTAAAATTTTGATTTTATTTAATTAAAATATTATATATTAATTATTATTAATTTATAATATATATACAAAATAATAAATTATATATTTTTAATAGTATTTAAACTCCTAAGTTTTAATTAAAATATAAAAGTTATAACCTATGAATCAACTATTGCTGATAAAATTTTAAAAAAAAATGCTCCATTTATTTATTGTTTATAATTTTTTTTTAAAAAAAAGTTAAAACTAATAATGAGTAGTTTGGATTCTACGGCATCAAAGTTAAAACCCAATTTTGTCCTAAAATTCCACAACACGATGGCATTGGTGTTATTTCGTGAAAAGAGGAGGCTACTTCAGTAATTTGGTACATCCATCGTTTATAACCCCAGCACACTGAAACATTCAAACATACACCGGTGTTTATCCTGAGCTAAAATGGCAGTGTTTATCCGGTGCTCCTGCTTCTTCACCCGGCCGTGCTCCCTCCGATCCGCGCCGTCCGATCACACATCGGAAAAACCTCACCTTCCTGGTCTGTAATTCTTCATGTACTCGATAGCTTCCATTTGAATTTTCTTGTTTGCTATCTTTATCGTGATGAAGTTATTTAAAGCTTAATGAATGTAATTTTGTTTTACCATGTTAAGTTTCTGCAATGTGAGCTTTAATTTCGACTGCATTTAAGTTTTGATTATGTTTGGCTTCTGGAAAGAAGTTGCGAGTGGAAAATTTGATATTAGAGATATAGATGGTGGGAGATAGTCATGTAGACGGAGTGGTAGAGTTCATTGATTATTTCCAAATGCGTTTCAAAACATGATACAGGTATTTATTATCCGGTTTGTGACTAACCGTACAATTAACCTTCTGTATGTTCCCGCCCATTTGCACTGCGTTGTATTCTCTATTATATTAATCCCCTTAAAATCCCTTGTCCTTAAGGAAAAAATGTGGGAAACTTTGCCTGAAAATCAGTGATATCTTTCCATGTTGCTTCATAGGGCTTGCTCCTTGCCATTGGATGAGTAATTCTGTTAGTCATCTGTTCTGTTTTTTCTCTAATCTTCTATCCAGAATCTGCTGGGGTTGAGGGTTGTCTTCGTGCTGCTGTGTGGGTGTGTTCTGTAGCTGCAATCCTTCTAGTGCTGTCATCAATTTTGACATTAAAAATTGGGTGGGTCTTTATCGTACTGGCGACTGTAATTTGTAGCTAACTCTGCCAATCTTTTGAACCACTCTGAAGGGTCCTTTGCATATGGTGTCTAACTTTTGATTGTTGTGTTGGACCACTTTATGTTGTCTATGCAGTTGAAACTGAAGATAAACTGCCTTCGGCTTCATAGGTTCAGTACGTCTGGTGTTCGTTTGCTATTTGTGTCATCCTTTTTTGCGTCTTAACAAATGAAATTTTAGCTTCCCGAGATTTTCTTTTCTCCCAAGCAATATATGCTTCCAATCCTGCAATTTTCAGATCAAATTTGAAACATTGAAGATGCATAGGAGGTGTATAACCATCAGAATAGTTGGTTCTTCATGACACTTACATGTCAAGTTTGTTTCTCTGTTCATCACCTCTGTATCACCATCTATGAGGATGATATTATGTTGAATATTGCAGGCTAACCCGTTGTAATGGGAAGAACTCCTGCACAAATGCACTTAAAGAAATTGTCTCTGATATTATTGGCATTCCATGCAGTTTGAAATGTGTCTCCATAGAAAATTTGAGCCACTTTTGCAGCTGAAAAATGGGTGAGATAGAGGAATAAAATGTGAAAAATACTTGCTTAGCCTGTCCACCATAATATAAATGGCCTCTCTATGCACCAGCATTAATTAATTCTTGCATCATCTTTTCCACCACATCTTTCTGTTCTGTAGTCTGTATGCCTTGTATTTACTGTTTTTGTGCTCTATCAAAATGTGTGCTCTCTGGATCTTTGTGGTGGCAAGTGCTTGGAACGATAAAGAAATAAGTGAGTTGTTCCCAACCAGCTCACTCCTGTAACTCCTGTAACTCCTGCAACTCCTGCTGTCCTGTGTTTCCTCCTGAAACTTATACTGAAAATTTCTGGGCTTTAGTTGTTTTCTGCATCAGCTTGGTCATTCTGTCTTCTGATACTTGTTTAACAACTCTTTTGAATCTTCGGTACATCTTCACCCTTTTGCTCCCTTTATAAAAACTTACATTTAATTATTTGAAGGTCAATGTGATTTTATCGAACAAAAAGAGTTGTAAGAAATTTTTGTGAGTGGCATCTCTTGGTGGCATTTTACGCCATGTCTTTTTTTTCTCTCAAAGGACAAAAGTATTATCAAACAAAGATAGCCAATTGGTACCCAACATAACTTCAGCTCCATGTCACAGCAATGTTAGAAAATACGTTGAATACTACTATCCTTGCATTGGCCACATGAACTTCTTGCAGGCTTGAGTCCATTCCAACCATGGCCCACTAATTACCACTCTTTTCTATTTTTTTCTTTTTCCGTGGTATTGCAATCATTTTTTCTTTTTTTTTTCTTTTTCAGTGAGCAAGGAAATGTTTATTGACATCAGGCCATATGCATATAAAATAGATAAAAAGTACAGATATATGTCGGTTTTTCTTAAGTGGACATGGGTTGAATATCATGAAGAATTCATGACATGACTGTAAAAGATGATTTTAGGATTAAATAATGCTCTTGTAGAATTTTCTAACAGTGAATCTAATATCTTTAACAAGAAACTGTTGTTTCACAGAGTGCAGTTGAGGCATCTCCTTACTTATTTAATGCAAAATTTGTTCAATGAACCAGGGTATTTATCCTCTCTTCAATTTAGAGTAGGAAAGAATGTGCCACCCTCTGATGATGTCCCAAGTGAACAACTTGGGATTCAGCATCTTCTGCCAGGCAGCAAAGTTATTAATTCAAGGCTCAAGAATGGCAAAAAGTCAGAAGGAAGTTGGGACATAAGTAAAATGCCAGTAATTCATGCCAAATTTTTGGAATTATCAGCTCTTGAGGTATGATGGTGAGTCCCCAGGGTATCGGCTATTGTGTTTCATTCATTTGTAAATTTATGTCGATCAGCTTCATACAGATTATTGTTTTTATTATGACTGAAATTTCATAGTCAGATCTAGAAAATTGGCAAAACCATAACAGTAAACGATGCAATATACAAAATGCTTGAACCTCTGAAAAAACTAATCTCCATTATGTTACCTTCATATTATTCAGTTCTGTCTTCCTAGGCATTCAAGCCCTAACCTGAGTAACAATCTTTGGTTTGGCAGGGAAACCAGAAGCTAAGATTTTTGGCAGTGGCATTTCTTTTTACCAATTCCTTTATGTTATCTACACCTCCTGAAGCTTTGGCAGAAACATGCGAGGCTGAGAATTCCTTTTTCAATATGCCCTTGCTGCTATTTGTGGCCCTTATAGGAGCTACTGTTGGAGGTAAATTACTTTTACTGCAAACATTTTGCCAATAAGCATGAACAAGTTCTTTCATGTTTCTCCCCGTTAGTATATTTGCTCATATGTGACTTTCAAGAAATGGTGAATGTGTAACAATATATACATACAAACTAGTGAATTTCCTATTTAACCTGCCTTGTGAAAGAACTTTCAGTTCAGACTACTTTTGGCATGATGAAACAAAATATTGAAAGTGTTGGAAATAAACTAAAGATAAGAGCTTGTTGGGAATGCAAAAATATAAAATTGAAGATAACTTGAGAGATATATTGAAAAGAGAAAATATATTATATTCACTCTGAATTGGATGATATTATAGAACAATAAATAACCTATATATAGACAGCAAAAATTCCTTATTAATTTCTTTAATGGTAACCACCCATTTATTTTATTTAACTTAATATTAAATTCTACTATTTAATTTTTTGTTATTTTATTTTAATTTTTTCGTAACCATTGATTTATAATTTTTTGTAACTGATAATTTAGTAAAATAAATTAATTCTAACAATCTCTCCCTTTAATTTATTTTCTTCGTCATGCCGATCAGATTCCGATTGTATATGAACTTTTCTTTAGTCAACATTTTTGTGAAGATATCAGCTAACTGCAGATTCGTTCTACAAAATTCGAATTGTACCTCTTACTACTCGACTGCTTCTCGAATGTAATGATACTTGATAGTAATATGTTTGGTTCTGTCATGATTAATTGGATTCCCATTAATTGCAATTGCTAACTTACTGTCGAAGAATATTGTTGTTGGTTCTTCTTGCTTCTCACTAATATCTTCTACAATCCGTTTTAACTAGACTGCTTGTGTGATGGCACGCACTGCTGTTATGTGCTCAATTTCAACTAATGATAACGCCACTACGCTCTGCTTCTTTGACGACTATGAACAAAGACCAGTTCCAAGTGAAAAAGTATATCCTGATGTATTTTTCATGTTATCAATACATCCATCCTAATCACTATCTGTATAACCGATCAATGTCAAGTTTTCTACTGGTTTATACCATATACCATAATCTATTATACTTTCAATACATTTGAGTACTCTCTTTGCAGCTGTGAAGTTTAATTAATTCGAGCTGTTCATGAATCTTGATAATAGGCTAGCAACAACTATGATGTTTGGTCGTGTTGCAGTTAGATATAACAAACTTCCAATTAAATTCCTATAGGTGGTTTCATCTGCCCTCTTTGCTCCATCGTCTTTTTTCAACTTTTTCTTGGTCATTAGGGGAGTTGTAACTAACTTGCAATCTTACATATTAAATTTCTTCAAAATATTTTCTACATATTTTTTTTGTGATGTAAAGACGTCTGTATCCCTTTTGGCAACTTTTATTCCTAGAAATTAATGTAGGAAGCCGAGATCATTCATCTCATATGTCTCCATCATGTCTTTTTTAAATTCTCTGAGCATTAACTCATTGTTGCCTGTGTAAATTAAATCATCAACATATAATGAGACAATTAGAATATCAGTACCTGTTTTCTTGACATATGAAGTCGGCTCGCTCTTATTTTTTTAAAATTTTTTCTGTGTGAAGTATTTTTTTATCTCATTATACCATGCTCTTGGTGTTTGTTTTAGACCATATAGCACTTTCTTTAGCTTGTATACTTTGTTCTCTCCCCCTTCAATTAAAAATCTTTCTGGCTGTTCAACATAAATTTTTTCGTCAAGATAACCATTCAAAAAAGTTAATTTGACATCAAGTTGATACAATCGTCACTCTTTTTGAGCTAACAAAGCAATAACAGTTTTAATTGTCTTTAGCCTTGCTGTAGGAGCATAAATCTCATAATAGCTTACGTCATACTTTTACTTAAAGTCTTTTGCCATGAGTCTTGTTTTATACTTCTGAATTGAGCCATTTGGATTCAATTTTATTTTATAAATCTATTTAACAGCGATCACTTCACGATCTTTTACTCGATCTATTAGCTCTCAAGTATTATTTTTCTGCTAAACTTCTTACTCTTCTTGAAGCTGATTTTCAAGTAGTTGACTCTTCTCTGGCATTTCTACTAGAACTCGGACTTGAATTTGGACTAGAAGTTGAGCTTAAACTAGACTCATTTTGTCTTGAAGCGCTATCTTAAGTAGTTTGTCTTTCCAATGAGATAATAGTTGGAGATAACTGTTTTTCTTGAACCTTCTCGTCTTCCCAATTCTAGGAAGCATTCTCATCGAACACGACATCTCTGCTGATCATCAACTTCTTCTTTAAATTGTACACCCTGTACCCTTTTGTACCATCAGTATAGTCAGCAAAAATATATCTTTCACTTTTGTTATCAAACTTTGATCTATTTTCGATTGGTATATAAGCATAATATACACAACCAAAAATCTTCATATGACTAATCACGGGCTTGAAACCACTCCATTCTTCAATTGAAGTTTCATTTGGAACAAATTTTGTCAAACTCCTATTCAAGATATAAATTGTTGTATTTACTGCTTCTGCACAAAAAGTGTTAGACATATTTTTCTCCTTCAGTATCGATCTAGCCATTTCGATAATTGTGCAATTCCTTTTCTCAGCGACACCATTTTATTAAGAAGTACATGTTGCTATCAATTGTCTCCGAATACCGTGTTCTTCACAAAAATTATCAAAGTTCTTCGAGGTAAACTCACCGTCTCGATCACTTTGTAAAACTTTAATTTTATGATCACTTTGACTTTCCACTATGGCTTTAAATTTTCTAAACACTTCAAAGGCATCTGATTTTTCTTTTAAAAAGTATATCTATATCATGCTTGAATAATCATCAACAAAAATTAGAAAGTACCAGTTTTGGCCTTATGAAAGTGTCTGCATCTTTCCGCATATATTGGTGTATACCAACTCAAGCGGTTCACGTGCTCGCTAAGATCCTCTAGATAGAAAAGATGTTCGGTGCTGCTTACCAAAGATGCATCCTTCACATGTGCTCAAATTTGTATTGATAAATAGTAGGTCTTGAACTATATTTTTAACTCTTAATAGCTTTAGAACATTATAGTTGAGATAATTGTATCTTTTATACTAGAAATCTAAGCAGTCAACTACCTCAGTTTGTAATGTCGCTTCTGAAGCATATTTTATTTGCAGCGGAAAATTTCTGAACATCTCCATATCAACTCTAGCAAGCAAATAATTGTTATTTCTCCTATTGAAAATTTTGCAACCTCCATCTTCAAAATAAATTGCATAACCATTTTATAAAAGTTGCCCAATACTTAGTAGATTCTATTTCAGATATAGCACTAACAACACATCTCAAAGAAATTTAAATTTCATCTTAGTTTGCACAACAATACTACCTTTGCCTTTAACTTAAACCAGATGATCATTTCCCATGTGTACCTTGATTTTATATGACAAATCTATATCTTTGAACAATTTTTGGTTATATGTTATGTGGTTTGTGCAGGCACTATCCAGATACCAAATATCATCTTTTTTTTCTATTACAGTATGACATGCGAAGAAAATGTTTTTAGAATTTTTATTTTCTTCTATAAAATTTGCACGATCATGAACTTGACTTTTGCTTGTACAGTATTTTGCAATATGGCCGAACTGCTTGCATTTGTTACAGCATTTCTTCTTCCAACATCTCGATGTATTGTGATTCGATTTGTTACATATATCACACCATATATTTGACTCTAACCTGCTTCTCTTTCAATTTGATTTTGTTTCTTTTGCATATTCTATTTACTTTTTTTCTGAAAATTTTTTTAATTTTTCAAAAAAAATTTGAGTTCTAATACTAGTACTAAAAGCACTTCCCACAAAATTGCTCCCACTCTGCAATTTTCTTGCCTCGTGTGACTCCAGTGAACTCATCAATTGTTGAATTGTAAGAGTAGACAAAGATTTCGACTTTTCAATTGCTACAACAATATATTCATATTTTTCAGATAAGCTAATTAAAAATTTTTCTACTACCTTTTAATTAGAAATTTCTTCACCAAAATTCCACAGCTAGTTCACGATCTCGATTACTTTCGAAAAACACACATTTATTTTTTTGAATTCCTTCATTTGCATATTTTGAAATTATCTGCGCAAGGTATGCAACTTTACGACCATCACATTTGCGGATCTCTGAAACTCTTCTTGCAATATATCTCACGCTTTTTTTGATCTAGTTGCACCAATTATTTGAGAGAACAAACTCTCTGCAACACCTTGTTGTATGAGAAATAAGGCTCTGGCATCCTTCATCTGATCTTCCTCCAATTTCTTTGTTTCTCTTTGTGTTAGTTGATGCCCAGCAACAAATAGAGAATAACTATTCTCAACTATATCCAACAACTCTTGTGATCGTAGTAACGTTCGTATTTTTATCTTTCGTATATCATAATTTTCTCCAAAATATATAGAAACCATTGTCTGCGCTATACTTGCGCAAACATCTGAAGCCATCAATTAAAAATGTTTCTTATTTCATGAACATAAATTCACTATTTTGCTAATGTCCGTTCTCCAACCAGGCTCTAATAATACCAGTTGTTGGAAGTAAACTGAAGATAAAGATTATTGCGGATGCAAAAATATAAAACTGAAAAATAACTAGAGAAATATGTTGAAAATAAAAAATATATTATATTCACTCTGAATTAGATGCTGTTATAGAACAATACATAACCTATATATAAGTAGCAAAAATTTTCTATTAATTTCTCTATTGGTAACTGCTCATTTATTTTATTTAATTACTATTAAATTCTGTTATTTTGTTTTAAGTTTTTTATAATCATTAATCTATAATCTTTTTGTAATTGATAATTTAATAAAACAAATTAATTATAACATAAAGAAGCAAAAGAAGCTGTCTGTCTTTTGGCATATTGAAATCTTTTACATCCATGACATTTCATCAAGCATCCACAAAATGATTACTCTCCACATATAAATCTACACATAATAAATGGTTCTGTCCATCATGGGGTAGGCTTGCTTGCACGGCAGAGGAGAGGGGAGCTGGCCCGGTTGAATGAACAGCTGCGCCAGATCAATGCAGCTCTAAGAAGACAAGCTAAAATTGAGTCCTATGCTCCCAGCTTGAGTTATGCTCCTGTTGGCAGTAAAATACCAGATAATGAAGTAATTGTTGATCCAAGAAAACAAGAGTTGATTTCTAGATTAAAAACTGGGAAGAACTTTTTGAGGAATCAAGAGCCTGAAAAGGCATTTGTGGAATTCAAAGCAGCTTTGGAGCTTGCACAGAGTGTGAAGGATCCTATTGAAGAAAAGAAGGCTGCAAGGGGTTTAGGTTTGTTTTCTTCTATCTGGATATTTGATTATATTACGAATTAAGCCTGTGCCTTCTGTTCCATATCCTAAAATTTTCTTTGTCAAGCTGCTTTGAATTTGACAAAACACAAAGAATGTCTGTGCCTGTAAACTTGGAACCTTGCCATAAATGGCAGAAATCTGAAGAACAAAGAAACACTTTTGGCTTCAAATGCCATTTAAGTGCAGCAGCTTGACAGGCACTTCAAATGTTCTATTATGTTAATGGATCCCGGTTATGTGCTTCACAATTCTATATATCTGGGCAAGAAAACTTGACATATCCATTCTGACATGTACTTTTTGCACATGGCATCTTAATTTTGATTTTTTTTTTTTTAATTTCTTATTGCAATTTGTTTGACTCAGGAGCCTCACTGCAAAGGCAAGGCAAGTACCGGGAAGCTATTAAATACCACTCGATGGTTTTAAAAATCTCTGAACGAGAAGGAGAAGACTCTGGTAACACAGAAGCATATGGAGCTATAGCTGACTGTTATACTGAACTAGGAGAACTTGAGAAAGCAGGAAAATTCTACGACAAGTACATTGCTAGGTTGGAATCAGACTGATAATGTAGCACAATTGAGAATTGAAATATCAGATGAGGTTTCAATAGCTTGCAGATCAGGTTTTTGGCATGTGCTTTTAATGTTGTAAGTTCTCATTTTTTCTGCATGTTTGAATTCAAGTACTCTTGAATCATCTCGTTTTAACACCCTGAACTTCTGATTAATGTCAATCCAAAGATGGGCGTGATTCTTTTTGTAGACGGTGGGGCTCCATTATTTACCAAGCCTAACAAACCGCAAAGATGTCAAAGCTGGACTACAAAGTGTTTTTTTTTTTTTTTTTTATCAGCTCTCAAGGGACTGTAACCTTTGAGGCTCCAACCTCTTGTTAACGGAAGGGAGACATAGCTAACTCACCTTCCATGAGTTCAATGCTAGACGGCAAGCGTTAATAGAGGAGCATGGCTTATACTTTATATTTGCAAACAACTGAAGGTCCCAGTGGGGGCCATAACTGACCAGGAATTATCCGACGTTTCAAAAAAAATGAAATTAAGAAGGCCGCTGTAATCGATTTGAAATTTCTATCTTGATAAAAAATAGAATATAAATTATTCAATTTTTGAAACTCGAAGTTCTAATATAACAATAGTTTGATTCAAATTTTAATTTTATAAAACATAAATAAAAATAGATTACAAATTTTATACCTAATCCCCAAATTAATTATTCTTCTGATTAAACATTTGGAATTAAAAAATTAAGTAAAACTGATCCAAATATGCATCAGATACATGAATTATGACTAATTTTCCATATTAGTAAGTAAATTCTAAAAATAAAATAAAATAAGTTTGAACCAATAGTAAGTTAAGTTTCATAGCCGTTTACAGCTCAAACAAAAGCTGCAAATAAGTATTGTGTGCATACATATGGCAAACATTTTGTAACTGAAAAAAGATAGTAACAACCTCACTGCTAGATAGAGAAAAATACATTTAAAAGCTTCCTAGATGTTTAGAACTCACTCAAATAAAACCTGCAAAAGCAGGAAATAAAAGGGGCATTCTGCATGAAACTCTTACAATTACTGATAGTACATGAGTTGCTGGGCAGCTGCAACATTCTGGAATCCACCATCATAAATAGCTTGGCTTGCTCCAGCAGCACCCACTCCCATTGCAGCCTGCTTAAGAGGATGTTGTCCCTGCATCAGGGCATGGACACCACCCATCTTACTCATGGCTATTTGACGCTCATACGCTAAGAGATCAGTGGCCGAGAGTCCAGGTAAAGGTGCAGCCGCAGGTGGGGGAAGTGGGTTAGAACTTGTTCCTGGTGGCGTCGGCTTGCTGCCCCAAGAGCACTATGGTCACCAAGAAATAAAAATAAAATCAGCTTCTATTGGACCAATAAAACTCATTCTGGCAATCCAAATTGATAATAAATTACAGACAATGTAAGTAACAGCAAGAATATGCTCATCCAAAAGTATGGTCAATGAAAGAAACTGCATAGAACCAATGGAAGGAGAATAACAACCTTAATTTGCTTGCCACAGAGAAATGACTGAGAATTCCCCATTTGAATTGCTAGAGCTGCCTCAGCATGAGTGCTGTACCTCACAAAACCAAAGCCTTTATCTCTCTGGACACGGACCTCCTCAATAACTCCAGCTGCAAGAGCATGGAAATGGCGATGAAGATCAAGCTGTGTTACCTGCAGATTGCAAAAAGTTAAAACAATTCAGTATTCATCATCTTCACTCTCTAGACATCATTTAATCTTTCCCCCGGTGTACTGGGACAAGTCAATATATAGAGAAGAAAAAACTAAAGAGAATCTAGGCAAGTTAATGGTTTCTTGCCTCTGGACCAAGATTGCCCACATATACAGTGGTGTACTGGGGATTGTTCTCAGGAGCTTCATTGTTTGTAGTTTCTTTACCATCTTCTGCACACATAAAGTGATTGATATGGATGGTCAGTGGTCAAAAAGCTTAGAACCCATCTGTTTGCCAAGTGCATAGCAGCTTAATGATAATTACAACATTTGAAGTTCAACTAATCCCATTCCCTCCTTCCTGTTTTCTTTGTCAAACAAATCATGGAATTTACAGCGTTGCAGAATAGGAGATAACAACCCAAAAAATATTGCACCAGTCAAGATATTTGAACATAAAACAAAAAAAAAACTCCAATTTTATGAAAGATATTTTAACATGCAAGAAAAAAAGAAACTCCAATTTTATGAAAGTAATCCATTTTATAAGCGATGCACCTGAACCATTTGTCAATTCCACCACACTTTTGGCATCAGAGCTCTGCTTGTCCTCATTGGCACCAGCACCTTTTGTTGCCCAGTTACATCGGATCTGTCTACTACCAAGCCACTTTCCTGAAAGAACAAATTGAAACTAAAATCAAGTTCTTCTTGGTCAAGAAAGAATCATGCTAGGAAAGCTCCACTAAACACATTTAACAGATTGCTAATAAGAATAACGTAATTTTTTAAAAAAATAAAAATAGTATGGCGTGATTCATTCACAAGCACCAAGACGTGTGCAAACCCATATGCAGAGATATATATATCAATCAAAAAGTCAATAAGGTCCTTAAAATCGCCAAATGAGTAAGACGATAACCCATAATCAAAGAATTACGTGAATTTACAGCATTCTCAATTTCAATTTCAACTTATATTTATAATATTTTTTTCTGAAATAAACTTTCGTCTCTAGTATTACAAACCTAAACACTAAAAAATCCCCATAATTTTGCTCAGATTAATTAAAACAAAGAACAAGTCCTGGAGCTCATAATCATGAGCATTTTCTAACATGCTTATGACTAAAAGCAACAAACATGACGACAACAACTAGATGAATGAAATCCATCATCCTTACCAGTCAAATCATTTATTGCACTCTGGGCATCCTGCAACGAAAAGAAGATATACATCAATCTAAGAAATAATTTCATCAAGGAAAGATCACAAAAGAAGACTAAACCGTAAACCGGACCTGTTGATTCCGGAAAGAAACAAACCCAAATCCCCTTGAACGCCCTGTTTTTTGATCCCACATAACTCTTGCATCCCTATAACAAGTATAAAGCACAGATGGATAAACATCAAAATGAGACATTACATATAATAACACAAGATGCATTTTAACAAAAAAAAAAAACTGTTTTCCCAAATAATTCATTATATCCATAACAGAGATGAGAGAAAGTTTATTAATTCAAGAGAAGAAGCTTACGAACAACTCGGATAAACAGAAAAGCACGCAAACAATGTTGCATCAGTAACCTCAGGACTGAGGTCTCCAACAAAAATGTTGAAGTGACCTGCAGGTCATGACAAGAATATCATAAGGGCCATTGACAAAATACTAAGATATCAACTATTAATATTTCAAGCAAAATATCAACAGTGAAAAAATGTACCAACCTGATGTATCCTCCCTCTGACCACTAGCATATGCCCAATTAACTTTTATAGGCTGCCCAAACCTGAAAATTACCAAATAGATTGTTTAAGCAAATCCAAGCTAAAGAAGAAAAAAATCATTAACGTACTACTTACAAATGCCTTCCATTAAGTGAAAGAATAGCCAGTGCAGCTGATCTACGATCGAAGTAGTGAATAAATCCATAGGATGACTGCACAAATACAGATAAAAGGAGTGTCAATGATATGCAAAGTCTCAGGAAAACTAGTTAATAAAACGGAAAAAATAGGCAAATACATCGCCAGGCCTAAACAGAATATTAATGGGGAGAAGGCATGCCAATACAACCAAAGACACTTCAGTAAGCAGCCTAAGCAAGTCACAACCTTTACCTTTTCCTTTCGGATAAGTTTGCAGCCTTCTACAGGACCTGTACTTGCAAAAACTTCTTGGAGAAGTGGCTCTGTCACCTGTATGTGAATATTTCCGACATACCTGCATTTTCTCAAAAATAGAGAAGCTAAAAGTTTTAAAAAAAACAAAACAAAAAATAAATACAGCTATAAGTAACTTCCTCAGCTGTCAGAAAATGCAATATTAAGCAATATAGTTGGCAAATAACCATCAAAATTTGAGAAAGTTTTTCCAAGGTAGCAGTTTGGAACAGAATACTAACTAAGATATACAGCAACTTTGTCAATTAAAAATTGAGTCAAGAACATTACTACAAACTCATGCATAACATCAATAAGTGACATGGGAACTAGCATGAACATGCTGATGAAAAAGCAAACAAGAATCAAACAAAAGAAATCCAAATAGAAAGGGGAAATATCTAAACACTCACACACTGCGGCAAGTACTTGGGTCAAAACCAGGAGGAAGATTTCCACTTGGGATAGGCTCTATCTGCAAAATAAAAATGTGAAAAAAGAAAATAAAAAAGGGAACAAAATAAAGAAAAAGCCCCTCCCACTCTACCCAGATCTAAAATACTTCACCAAAAAGGTTCAATGAATATAAACAACTAAACCTAGAAATTTTGAGACTTCACATAAGGAAAGAAGTAGACTGGAAAAGAAAGTAGGTCTTAAGATAAACCAGAAGAACCACGGTCACTTGGTCAGATTTGGATTGACTACTTGATTAAACTATCAGTTTGACTTCTAATACTCAAATAGGACACAAACATAATCAGGAAAAAAGATATAAAACAAGCAAATGCTAGACACCTGCAGATATACTACAGTTCCACAACTATTTTCTGCTCTTATTTCAGCTAGGTTGCAGTTTAGAAAAAGAAATAGAGTAGAAATTGTTTCCTGAGCCAGAATTTCCAATTGCTTAGCCCACATGTCACACACAAATGTATTACGTGCACATGTAGCATACATGTCAAATAGAAGGTCCAAGGAGAAACTCCTCATGTATCTTATAAAAAGGTCAAATAATTTCAGCAACCCAAAAAAAAGGCCAAACATCCACATGTCAAGCACAAATATTACATTTGTAGGTAAAGGATTTATGAATACAAACTTTCCTGGAGGAAGGTTCATATCCTCAATTCATCAGGATTCAGGGAGAAACTTATTACATATTTTATCAAAGACTTCCAGTAACTCAAGAAAAGACCCATACTGACAACTCTATTGTTTCCTGTTCTTTAGAAAATTTTATTTTGAAGCATATGAAAAGCAAGAACCATTGCATAACCAAGCAACCAAAGACAGTTCCTGTTTATAAAAGATGCAACTTTAGTGTCTCAGCATGTGCGCATTTCCTTTATTTTCTAGAACATCCAGCATAACAAAAGCTTCTATGGCCAATAAAACTACTCAAACACATGCACGGTTAATTGGCACATTTTACCACCACAGAAGTGGAGAAAGTAACCGCATAGTACGATGCCTGAAGTAGCTAAGAGACCTTTAATACAAGGACTAAGTAGTGTTATTTCTTTCACAATGAGCACAGCAGGAAAATTAACCATACGAGCAACAAAAACTTAAAGGAACATGTAGCTGAAATCACACGCGAAATGGAACAACATGCTTACAAGAACACACCTTCTCATTCAAGAACAATTAATTCCTCGTCATGCTCTTCAACCAAATCAAGAACAAGCAAATAGAAGCGAAACCATTAGGAAAACTAATTTCTAACCCTAAACAAGAAACCTCTACCTTATACTAACTCAATCTTGTTCACATAACTTGCTCAAAAATCCTTTTTCATATATACTCGACGTGAGAAATTTAGGATGAGTTCCCAAAAAAAGAGAATGAAAACAGAGAAACATACAAACTACGACCCTCGAATCGTCACATACCAAAATTGCGACATAACCCTAGTTCGAAACAATCAAATCGAATAAGCAAACACGAGACAAATCGAGATTGAAGATCAAAAGCAACACAGGCTAAGCAAATCAAAACTGAACAGATAGAAATTGAAAAAGAGATGTAAAAAGCAAGTATTCTAAGAGAAATGAGAGATAGAAGAGAGAAAGCGAGAGAACCTGAGGAGGAGCTAAGAGGCCAGGGTGATAGAGAGACTGCTGCTGGAGGAGAGCTTGCTGCATCAAGGCTTGTTGCTGCTGCTTCAGCCTCTGGTGCTGCATATTGTGGGGAAATCCTGGCGTTTGTTTCCCGAGAAAATGTCCTCTGTGTGCTAGGGCTCGAAGTATCTGGCCCCGAAAAACTTTTAGAAAAAAAAAATAAAAAAGAGAAGAGAAGAGGGCTCAGAGAGAAGAAATGAATGGCTACAAGGAAGGTATTTATAGGAGGATTTTTATGCTGGAAGTATAAATAAAATGACGAGTCTGTCAAATGACTTGTACTAACCGCCAATAGAAATTCGACGTGTTTGCAGTGGCCCGTGGCTGGTTTTGGTTCAGCCCAATTATGGGTACAGCAATAGAAAAGCAAGATCAACTTTTTCGTTGTTGGCTACAAAACGACGTCGGGTTTTATGGATTGCATAAGAAGAATTCTGATATTGATTCAAAATGATTCAATTCAGTCTAGTTTGAATTTGATTGTTTATATATTCTTTAAAAAAAATTAAATTAAATTAAATGTTCTCTTTAAACGAACTGTTTTAATAAAAGTTAATAAAATCAATAAAACAAACCCAAAAAAAAAATATATATATATATATATAATCATTTAATTTCATATAATTCATAAATAATTAAATTAATAAAATATAACAACAATTCATTCACCAGATTTTAATGTAATTATTTATCATAAATTTATAATGATAACCTTTTATTCTATCTACATTTATTAAATATTAAGGGTTAGATTAATTTTTTAAAAATAATAAATTAACAATTTGTTTAATTTTATGAATCGGTTTAGTCTAATCCAAAAACAGAGAACTAAAATGAATGAACTATTTTTTAAATCTTATCACAAATCAAAAGTGTAACCAAAAGTATAACACAAACCACCATACAACTTAATTCTGACATTGTCTATAATTCAGTCTAATTTAATTTTTTGAGACTAAACTATATAGCTTATTAAGTTAATTAATTTGTTCTCTGTTTCGATAACAAGATACAATTTAATGCTTTATGTTTTGAATTTTTCGTATTTAGTACATGTATTTTCTTTAATTATTTGATTCTTAATCAATTAATATAATGTTATTAGTTTGAACACCTAAATTATCTAAATTCTAAAGTACATAGATAGTTCATATTAGACTATAATTTTTTTATTAAAAAAATATATATTTTTTTAAAGACATTATATGTTAATCTTAATTAAGACATGAACTGAAATTTAAATCTTTATTTTAAACTAAAATCGGAATAACTACATAAACGAAGCCCTAAATACACAAATTTTCCAATCGCTAGCTCCTCTTGTATTGTTGACCATGGTATTCATTATCATTCATACTCTAGAAATTGATCTTGAATCAAGCTTAACCTTCATGCATTACACAAGAACATGAAAATAAGATACAAAGCATACATGGGTCCATGAGAATAAGAATAGAAAAATCATCTTATATACTCCCATTGGAAAAGAAGAATATGTATACATAAACAAGTTTCTATTTGATCAAATGTGGACTAATTGAACTAAATGAGTAAAAGCTATTGGTATCCTAACCTACAAGATTATCGAACAAATCTTTTCTATAACCTTAGGTCAAGATGCTTTGAACATTGTCCTTCCTCCTGCATAGCATTTTCTAGATGATCATTTGGTTCCGGAATCAGCTGCTTCGAAGCTTCATGGTTTACGCCTCGTGATGATTGACCTTCCTCAGGTAACAGGTTGACATCCTCCGGTTTGGGAGGATGAAGACCACCATTATGGTGATTTACTTGGTATGGCGCTTTTGCAGCAACCCTGAAAAGCAAGAATGATGATTCAACTTAGCAATTTCGTTTATTCAAACTAAAATTAGTTACAAAAAAAAGTTATATAATCTAGTATAGATTCTCATACTTAATTGAAATAGAATTATATCCCATGAAGAATCCAAATCATTCTCATCATATTAACAAGTGGGTAACATGGGTTAACACACAATTTTGCGCGGGTAACATGCAATTTTACCTGTCCTTTCGTTTGGCGAAGAAACGGTGAAGTGAAGCTCTTCGTGCTATACGTTCTATATGGTGAAGTTGGGTATTATGTTCATTCCCAGATGTGGAAGGAACATTCAAATCAGGAACAACAGGATTGCCAGAGGCCGGGTTATTAATTCTGTCATTACCAATACTGGCATTGTTAATACTAGAGCTTCCTTGCTTAGCTAGCTCCATTATCTCCTTGACCTTGTCAGCCGGAAAGTCATTGTATACCAGGACATGTCCGGCATAAAAAATGGTCAGTTGAGCAGGATCTGCCTCCGCCGCCACTGATGGTTTCCTAATCAAGAAAAGCCAAATGCTCCCATTAGTTTTCCCAAATCAAGTTTATGACAATGACGGTTAATTCTTTTATATACATATATATATATATATGTATACACACATATGTACCAAGTTCTTTTATATCAATCAAGGGTATGTTTCATTTTCAGCTTACTCTGCATTTAAAAGAAAGAAAAAAGGAAAGTTGAGGCAAACATACCTTAAATCACCATTATTGATAGTGGTGGTGATGGAGGTGTCTTTGATGGAAGCAGAGGCAGAAGAAAGGTGTTGAAAGAAATCTCCAGGTTTCACATTGGGGGATGATGCGACGACGTTTTGTCTTGAATCCTCAGTTGAATTTTCCATGTTAGGCAACAAGTTGTTTGTCGTCGTTCCCGGAAGCTTGTTAGAAATTTCTTGACCTAAAAAATTACCAAAACGAACAAGGTATAAGACATTTTATCTAAAGATTCACCAGTTTCTGTGAACAGGATAAACCAGCAACCTAAATTATTTTTCTTTTTTGCCTCTAAAATAATATCAACCACTCCTTTCCAACACCCATGAATTTATAGAGAATTTATTTTCTTTGACAAGAAAAAATTTAAATAAGTTAGGGTTATGAATCTATTTACTCAATTGCATGCAATGAGTAGATCTCTGGCCTTGAATAATGATTAAACGAAAAAAAAAAAAAAGGAAAAAAAAAAAAAAAAAAAATAGAAAACCTCGCTGCCCATCACCTAAACATTCACTCAGTTAGAAACCCAGAAAGAAAATCGGAATAGACCCGGTTCAGTCCCCTCAATTTTCTCGGGAAACAAACAGTAACCAAGATGGTATTTTCACAATCTACATCAGAACCTGAGAAAAGAAAAACTCAAACCCAGAAATCAAAAAAGAAAAAACAGAGAGAAAAGGAAGGAATTATACCTTTGGGCTCAATTTTCCCAGTGATGCCAAGGCTGATATCTCCAAAGCTCCCTCTCTCCTTCAAGTACCGGCTCAAGAGATTACATTTCTGAGAAAAATTAGGCTTTTCCGGCGCCTTGCCAGACCTTTGGTCTAGATTCGACATGTTTGTCTTCTCTGAAACTCAAGCGTCCGATTTCTTCAGAGCTAGAAAGGTTGATCTGTGGGATATTTAAATGGGAAGGAGCAGATTATTATGCATTTGAGAGGAGAGGATGTTCTCTCCGCAACTTAATTGTACTCGGAATAAGTTTGAAAATTACAGAAACCCCCTCAAAGACTATAAATATACAGAAAATCCCAGATTTCTAAAGTTATTAACATTAAATACCAAATTTACCATAATTATTTATTTATTAATTAAATTGCTGAAATATTTTTTTCAATATTTCAGTTAAATTGTCGACTGTTAAATTTAATGAATTAATGTTATTTAATCAATTTAATATATTATAATAAATTTAGTATCAAAAATTAAAATTTAAAACCATCAAAGAGTAAAGTAAACTATGTAATAGTTTATAAAATAAAGTGGTTTTTGTTTAATTTTAAAAAAGTGTTGGGGCTTTTTGGGTATTTCTTAAAATATTAAAGAGATTCCTGAAATTTACCTTGAAATTAACATTAGTTTCCTGTTTTGAAGCACGTTTTTTTTTCCTTCAAAATAGTGGGGCCCCGTGGAGGAAAAATATATATAAAATAAAAGTAGGAAGGTGGGTGGGTGCTGTTCTATTTTTGATCAAGTCTGGTGGATCCAGTCATTTTCAAGTGTACAAAATTTTAAAATAATAAAGAAGAAAAACGTGGTGCATAAATATAATATAATATTTTTTCTCCTTAAATTTTTCCACCTTTCACACATGTGGTTTTTGCTCATCTACATATATAGTATAATATGATATAATCTATATTCTGATTACATATATATTGTGGTTAAAATAATTATATTAAATGTAAATTTTAAGAATATAAATTTTAATAAAAACATAAAACTCGTAAATTTATAATTATATTATAATTTGATGATTACTAATTTATAATTTATTAATATATTTATAGAGTTATAATAATTAAATTGAATTTTATTTTAATAAATTATAATATATTCAGTTAAAAATATATATTTTTATTGAAAAATGTCATAATGATTTAAAAAATTCAATTAAAATTTTTGTTTTTTATAAATAAAAAAAAAAGAAACTCATAAATCTATATCTAATCACTCCATAAATTTTGTTATCCTTTACACTTTATTCTATTAACTCCAATGGAAATTTCAATGTGAAATTTGACCCACTTGAGGCTTTTAGAATTATTGTCAACAATTTTTAATTTACACGTTTGTGTGTAATTAAATTATTTGTATATAAAATAGTAATGAAAATTCTGTTAGAGGTAACTATAAATGGACATCAAGTTATTTGTACCACTGATTTTTTTTTTCTTTTTTAATTTTTGTTGAAAAAAAATAACAACTAGCTGGTGGTATCGATTGCTAATGACTTTTAATGAATTAATAATACAGTAATTTAATAATTAAAATTTTTATATTTTATTTAAAATTTAAAAAATTAAATTTTATTAAAAAAATATATAACTAATTATTTTATAAATTAATATTAAATTATTTATTATATTTAATTTTATTATTAATTCATTGATGTGTTGATAATAAGATACTAATAAAATTAGATTAAATTGTAGTGAATCTGGTAACAATAGTAATATTTTATAGCATTTAGATTCCATAAATTAAAAATATAAAATATAAAATTATTAAAAGAAAACTTGTTTAATGTAAAATAAAGGATGATTTTATAAAATTTTTAAGGAATGAGAATCTGACTGGAGTAACTGACGGAGTTAGGCTCCGTTTGGTAAGACTTTTTTTTTTTTCCCTTGCCGACAATAACAGTCTGTACAAACAGCACGTGGTCCATTATTTTGTCCGACCAGAGCCGTTCACGTTTCTTCGTGAAATGCTCCAAAAATCTGATATTTAAAAAAAAAAAAAAAACTATTCGTAGCACGTGATAAACTTTGATGCATTAAGATGACACTTTGACCATTCCATCTTTTTCCACGTGGCAACATCTGATTGCTTTTATCTGGATTCCAGCTTAACTCGCTCGCAGGGACTCAACCGTGCTTCATGTGATTCACGATGTCCATATCTTTATAAACCAAAATTCTAGTTCAATTAATCATAACATAAAGTAAATAATTACAAAAAAATTTGTAGCATATACTTTATGTTATTATTATCTAACACTAAAATTAAATTTTTTCACATTTTAAATTTATGCAAAAGAATATAATTAAGCAAGCTATTCTAAAAACGGCTGAAATTTAAAATAAATAAATAAATTTTAAAAATTATTTGTACCCAAAAACTTCGCGGTATCTTTTTACATTTCCCTCCTCTAATAATTTTACCATGATTTTATATATAAATTGAAAATGGAATAGGATGAAATTCTTTTATAATTTGGTTATAAAAAATAATTAAAACAAATAATTTTAAATTTAATTTATAAATTAACACTTAGATAATTAAAAATTGGTCGTTAAATTTTTTTAATATTTTGTTAACCCACATCAAGTAATTATGAGAAATGTTACTTTTCTTATAATGGTTAATCCGTCCGTGACTTGAATATTTTTTTGGCACGTGTAATTATGAATTTATTTATTTATTTTTTATTTTTTTGAGTTTCAAGTTTTCTCGTGCATTCCTAAATTAATATAATGCTTCAAAATTAGAAGTAGGCATTATTTGGTCCCAACTAAATAATTAGATTGGATTATATTGCAACAAATAATATTCAACATGGTCTTTGGTCTACAAATTTTTAGCTTAAAGTTTTGGTCTATTATCATTTAATCGATTAATATTTTTAATATTAAAAATTAAAATAATAAAGACATAAATATATATTAAAAATATTATGCAAATAAAATAAAATATATAAATAATATAATTAGAAAAATAAAACAAATTTTAATATATTTCGAATTGAAATGAAATTATATTCATCTAGTATTTTGTATAAAAATATAAATGTTCGGAACTTAAAAAAAAAATTATAAATTGAATGCGGAAACGAAATAATAAAATTAAAATTTACATTTCTTACACAATAATTTAAAATACCTAATAGGGATACGGGAATTACCCTTCTAAAAGAACAAACGAAAAATCAAAAAAATAAATAAAAAATAAACAACTTAGCATCTTATTCGCAATTCTCTTATGGATCGGGATCTAAATCTTGATCATTTTGATTTGAAATGATTAATGAAATAGTAAGGTACACTACTCCAATAATAATGTCACATTACTCACTGATACAGAGATGAAGATTTGTAAAAATTATAAAAATAACTAATAGAGCTCTTAATTTGAATAAATTCATTTATTATCAATAAAATTATTTATTACATATTTACCGTAGTGATACTTTCAAAACCGACCTGTAGAGGTAATAATACAAATAACATTATAATTTCATATTCAATTAACCAAAACAATAATTTTTTCTTTTTATCTGCCTACTGGTATCCATGGGGGTTCATAGAGATGTCTTCACTATGCATAAACTCTTATTCAACATTGTCAACTAACCTGCCGTCCCCATATCCCGTCCGATATGAGCATCAAAAATACCAATCATCGATACCCTATTCGGTATGAGACAACGTTCACGGTAGGGTTCCCTATGTACCCAGTCCGTCCACCATCTTTCAGCATATCCAATAAGGCTATCATTCAATCATTCACTTAATCAAGCAATTTTTTGTTTACATTTAATTTTTAGTTTCACAAATTAATTGTAAATCACATAAAATAAACAATACATGTATCAAGAAAACACAACCGAATTATCTTACAAACTCTAGCATATTATTATGTCTTTAAAACTATAAAATCAATCAATAAGTTAAGACAAGATAAACAGTGATAAATAAACGGTTCCGGCTCCATTAGTAACATGTAATTAATTATCAAAATTTTCTAAATTACGCAAAATACCGTATTATTTATAATTAAACTTCAATTCCATAACAATAAATAAGATGAGGGATTCTTACCCGAATCGGTATCCGAAATACTAAACTCTCAGTTGCGCCTACTAATGGTCCCCCGGTTCCCTAAATTTTTCTTCGAAGATTATGACATGTTTCAAGTACCTAGAAATACCCCAAAAACTCAAAAATGAGTGTTAAAAACATTTTCTGGCCAATTCTGGAATTCCAGCACGGCGGCACCGCCGTGTTCCAGTGACGGCACTACCGCCTGCGGTGACAATTTACCTCGAACTAGCCGTTTTCGGTTAGTTTTGGCTGATTTCGACCGATTTCATGTTCATTCATGCGAGAAAACATGTTAAGAGGCCTCGGTGTAAAGTGAGATATTTATACACGTCTCCCTTTAATCTAAGTCGTCTATTGCGTTTGATCTCGATCATCCGATCGTATTTAAAAATAAATAAATCTGGACTGTTCACCATAAATTGATCTGAACTGTACGATCGCGTTTAAAGAGGGAACGAATTTGAACCATTCATCGCATTTAATCACAACCGTCCGATCGCGCCTTAAGAGGGAACAAATCCAGACCGTCCACGCGTGTTGGAACAAATCCGGACAGTTCGATCACGGACAGACGGATTGCCAGCGTGGCCTCCTGCATGGCATCGTGTCTGTAACACCCAATATTTAATTTTTTATTTTTTATTTTTTTATAAATATAATTATTTATTAATTGAATTGAATTTATTTTAATTTAATTTAATAAAAAAAATAATAATAATAAAATGGTGAAAAAATTTAGTTAAGGATTACATTGAAAATAATTTTGGAAAAAATGGGTGAAAATTCAGGTTCTGATGGTATTTTTGAAAGAAAAATAAAAAATTGAGGGTCAAAATATAATTAAAAAAATTGCATCACGTTAGATGCCCGGTCAACAGTCTCGACCAACTAGGACGCGCCATGTGGTAGAAGCGTTGATGCGGGAGGCCACTCAGGGGGGAGCCACATGGGCGATCCGCGAGCGCATGATCGAATGGCTGAAGTCCGCTCCCGCATGCACGGACGGCCCAGATTGAAATCACGCACAGAAGTCCCAGATTGAATTGCGCACGGATGACCCAGATTGAATCATGCACGGACGGCCCAGATTAAATCACGATGAACGATTCATATTCACTCTCTATTTAATCGCGATCGGACGGTCCATATCAAAAGTGATGGACGCCCCAGATCAAAAGTGAATGGGTATAAATAACCCCATCCGCACCCAAACCCAAACTCTAGCCGCCAGAACCCCTCACCTGAGAAGATAGCCCAATTGCCGGGGAGCCGACCGCTGCCACCCCCCGCCGCACCGGAACTTTTTTCGATCGTCAAAAGAGGTAAAAATTTCTCCTATTGCACGAAATTCAATTTTAAACCCATCAATGGTTAAATCAGAGTGAAAGAACCGGTTAATTGGTCGAAAAAATGTCGTCGAGGCCTGCCACCGCCGCCGCAGAAAATTTCACAAACCGCTTCCAATGAGGTCCTTCTCGATTCCAATTTCGTTTAATTTTTCCACCATTGTGATCACCGTTTTCTTCTCTACAGGTTGACCGGAGCAAAATGCCCAACTGCAACGTGAGTCAGAAGAGCCGCCACACCGAAGAGCCCCACTGTCCCGAGGCCCTAAGTGTGTTTTCTCATAGGAATTTATGTAAATTTGGCTGAATTTGGCCAAAAAAGGCCGAAAATAGCCAACCCGAGGTGGATCACCGCCGCAAGCAGTCGCCGGAGCACGGCGGAGCCGCCGTGCCGAATTTTTGAAATTGGCCAAGTAGGCCCTGGGACTGATTTTTGTTATTTGGGACATTTGTGGGTACAGTAAATGCGTTTCAGTTTCTGAAGAAAAATTCAGAGAACCCAGGGACCGCCCATAGGCGCAGTAAACCATTTAGCTTTTCGGTGTCAAATCAGGTAAGGACCCTTCACCCTATTTTTTATCATAGAATTGAAGTTCGAATAAATAATAATACGGTATTTTATACAAATTAAATAGATGTGCATAATTAATTACGAATTGCTAATGGATCCTGAACCGGACATTATGTTCTGTTGATTTATTTTACAGTATAAAAGCATGATAGTATCTGGTTTATTGCCTTATGGTTTAAATGCATGTATTACTGTCTTACTTGATCGCTGTTCGATTTTGGGATTTAAAATATGATTGCATTGTCGGATGCATGTTTATTTGTTTATGTGATAACATTTGATTTGATAACGGAGATTAAGGGAAAACAGGAAAGGAGTGTGATCTAATAATAGATAAGATGACAGCATCACTAGATATCTTGGGAGATGGTGGACGGACCGGGTTCATAGGGAACCCTATCGTGAACGTTGTCTCATACCGGACGGGGTATGAAGACTTGGTAATTTGGCACTTATACCGGACGGGGTATGGGGACGACCCACTTCACCCTCATACCGAATGAGGTATTGGAGTTTAATGTATTGGCGCTCATACCGAACAGGTTATGAGATCGGATATGTAATTAAGATTGTTAAGGAAAAGGGTTCACGTATAGTGGGGACACCCCTATGGATCATCATGGATACTAGTAGGCTGGTGAAACGAGAAACGGTTACGATTTTGTTTATTGTTAATAAATGTGAATTTATGATATATTCTATGTTGCTGGTCGTGCATGAATTTATGATCTGTATGATATTATTGCTTTTGTAATTTGTTTTCATAAATTCCCTAATGGTAAGTAAAAAAGTAAATGATTTTATTTTAAATAAATGTATTGATTTAAATCTAATGTTTTATTGGTTGTTTTGATTTTCTACAAACATTTGTTTCTGTGCTTGTGATATAATGTGATGTCCTTATTAGGCTAGTGTTGCTCACCTCTTATTTAACCATTTCCTATTAGGAGGACCTGGTTCCAAAGCCCGATCTGCAAGAAGATTGCGAGTATATGTTAGATACTTTATATTTTTCTTTACTTTTCTATTTTCTCGTGTTTCTTTTAGAGAATTCATTCTGTTATGTTTGTTTAGTACTTTTAAATTATTGTGTAAGGGATGTAAACCTTAACCTTTTATTTCGCTTCCGCACTTAAATTATTATATATTTCCTTTTGGATTTCCGGAGTCGTTACAGAGTCCACGTGCCTTGCCACGCGGCATGCTCTGATTCGTCAGGACTGCTGATTGGACGGTCCTATGTGGTTCATTTTTTTTAAATTATGTTTTGACATCCAGTTTCTGATTTTTCTTTCAAAAATACACTTTGAACCCAAATTTTTACATATTTTTCCCAAAATTATTTTCAATTATATCATCCACCTATTTTTTCCTAATCTTTACATTAAATAAAAATTTATAAATTTAAAAATTATATTTTTATATATTAATTTTAATTTATAAAATTAATTCTGCACCAAATTTCGGGACCAAGTATTACAAAAAAAATTTCTTCATTGGTTTTGGTTCGGTTCAATTCTATTAGTTTTGAACTTGTATTAAAAATGGTAGTTAAATATTAATTACATTTATTATTTTTATTATATTAAATAATTAAAAAATGATTAATATTAAATATTATAAACTTAAATGGAATGAAATTATTGTTGGGAACTATTTTTGGTCTTTCTAGTTCATATAACAATTCCAAAATTGATTATTATTCTTCAAAAAAAAACCAAAATTAATTATTCACTAAAATACAGAGAATGGATTATGGAAATTGGGAAATTAACTCAGACTCTCTCCTTTCGAAACGTGGGCATTCCTATTGGACTTGATTGGGCCCACAACATTGCTATCATCAAAGAGCAGATGGGAGTTTCAGTACACTGCATAACACCGAAATATACACTCGTTAAGCCAGGAAATAACGACCATAACGGTTTTTCAGGTTGACAAATTCAAAAAACAAAAATTTGAAGCTTAACTTTCTCTCCTTCCATGGCTGTCTTCAATCCCTTTCCACTCACTATGAGCGGAAGAAAACAGATGAACAATTCGCCAAAAATTTCCACCACGACAAAACCCCACAAAGCTAATCCACCGTCTTCAACCTTCAATTTTCCGGCTAACTAATGGCCGTAGCCTGGCTTCTCCGGCCATTTCTGCTCGGTTTATCAATCATTTTAGCTTTATCTCGTTTCTCGAATTCAGTCACTGAAACAGAAGCCTTGTTGAGGTTCAAGACATCGTTGGCCAACCCGAGTTCTCTTGCTTCTTGGGGTCCTAATAGCACGGCGCCCTGCGATGGGAATCGTCCGTGGAATGGGCTTATTTGTTACAATGGCTTTGTTCTAGGTCTGCAACTCGAGAGAATGGGACTATCAGGGAAAATTGACGTCAGCGCCTTGGCCGATATCCCAGGTTTGCGGAGCGTTAGTGTCATGAACAATTCGTTTTCGGGTTCCATTCCGGAATTCAATCGGTTGGGTGCTTTGAGGGCGATTTACTTGTCGGGGAATCAATTTTCAGGTGAGATTCCATCGGATTACTTCTCCACGATGGATTCGATGAAGAAAGTTTTCCTTTCTGATAACATGTTTTCAGGTCCAATTCCATCGTCCTTGTCTAGATTACCTAATCTTCTTGAGCTACGTCTTGAAAATAACCAATTCAGCGGGCCTATTCCACCTTTTCAACAATTAACTTTGAATGCTATCAATTTATCAAACAACAATCTGAAAGGGGAAATTCCTCCAGCTTTAGCCCGATTTGAGGTCCGTTTCTTTGAAGGGAATCCGGGTCTTTGTGGAGAAAAGCTGGGTAAGGATTGTAGAACAATGGATGCAGTTCAGGAGCCAGCTCCTGCTCCAGCTCCGGCTCCAGTTGGAAAAGGTGGTGAGGGCAAGATAAAGTATATTGTTGCATTTGTAACATTAGGAATTCTACTACTTTTGGCAGTAATTTTTTTCATAATTAATTGGAGGAGAAACAAGGAGGTGGAATCTGATACAATTGAAGATCAAAACGATGTTGAGCCAGAGGCAGTTGAGGTGCAGGTTTCGCTGCCAAACAGAAGAGAACCAGAGCTAAGCAGAAAGCATGGGAGCTCGGGAAGTAAAGGGTCTAACCGTGGTGGAATTGGCGAGCTTGTGGTGGTGAATAATGAAAAGGGTGCGTTTGGATTGCCTGATTTGATGAAGGCAGCTGCTGAACTGCTTGGAAATGGGGGTCTTGGGTGTTCTTACAAGGCTGTAATGGCTAATGGAGTTGCAGTCGTGGTAAAGAGGATGAGGGAGATGAATGCATTGAGTAGAGATGGATTTGATGCAGAGATAAAGACGCTTGGCCAGCTAAGACACATAAATATCTTACCGATTCTCGGTTATCATTATCGAAAAGATGAGAAGCTGTTGATTTATGAGTACATCCCCAGTGGCAGCTTACTTAGTGTATTACATGGTATGACACTCATATAGGCTTATACATTGATTCCAGTTGTGAATCTTAGAAGTTTTGTGGATGAATTGTTAAAATTACAACACTAACCAACACATTATCTTTATTTGACTGAGTCTATTATCTATTTTAATTTGATTTCTTAAAAAAGATATTAAAGTTTATTTTTATTCAGTTAAAAGAATGTTAGTAAAGTTAATGTATTAGTTAGTGGATAAATTAATGTATTAGTAAAGAAGTTAATGTGTTGATGGAGAAGCTAGCGTGTTAGTAGAGAAATTAGTGGCCAAAATTGAATGCCTATATAAGACAGCCCATTTGTATAAAATGAATTCATTTTTTCATATTTTAATTTCTTGTCTTATAATATATCTTTTATTGATTGTGTTTCCTCTTTCCTCTCTACAATATATATGTATATATTGTGTGAGTCTTTTATTGTGTTTCTCAATAGGATTCTGATAAGTAGGCATTTGTGTTTGTTCAGGTGATCGAGGAAGCTCACCGGCTAAACTCGATTGGCCTACCAGGCTAAAGATTATTAAGGGAATAGCAAGAGGGTTGGGATATCTTCATAAAGAACTTGCTAGTTCCCATGAGTTACCCCATGGAAATCTTAAATCAAGCAATGTTCTTCTCAATCCTGACAATGAGCCTTTGCTGTCAGAATATGGATTTAGGCCTTTGATCCATACTAACAATGTTGCTGAAGTACTATTTGCTTGTAAAGCTCCAGAAGCTGTTCAATACGGCCAGTTATCCCCTAAGTGTGATGTCTACTGTCTAGGAGTCATCGTTCTCGAGATCCTCACTGGAAAATTCCCTTGTCAATATCTAACTAACACTATAGGTGATGGAAGTGACGTAGTTGAATGGGTGGCATCAGCAGCTGCTGAGGGGAGAGCATCTGAATTGCTTGATCCTGACATTGCAAGCTCCTCTACAAATTCAGTTAACGAAATGGATAAGCTGCTTTACATTGGCACTGCTTGCACTGAAGGCAATCCTGGGCAGCGAATAGAAATCTGGGATGCAATTAGGATGATAGAAGATATACAACTGGAGGGTGACCCAGAAGCTAGAACAATGCAAATGTTACCATCACTTAGGGAAGGATATGCGGATGCTCAGAGTACTAGTAGTTCTTATCATTCACATCAAGTGAATTCTGAGTGGACGCGCAGATCAGCAAGCTTCGAAGCCTCTTCTTCATCATCAGGGAGAGCAGATGATAACTTTGCTTTTGCCATTTCTTAACCTGCAGCCATGAAAGCAGTTAAATATGAGATGTTGTAAGGACTAGCTTATTTTTTCCTTCTCTTTTTCTTTGGTTAGTGAAAATATGTGCCCTGATTCATGCTTCCCTTGAAGCTAAAATCAGAGTGGCTGTAGGACGTAGATGGTAAAGATTTTTGCGAGAATAATACATATGTTGTATATTAGCTTATTTTAATTCCGATCATTATTTACATCATATGTGTTCATATTACACAAAATTTTAGAACTTAAATCAAACTCAATTACTGTTTTTGATTAGTTAGCAATGTATATTTCCCCTATATTCAGCTTTTGACATCTACGATTAATCTGTGGGAGTTATAATTATTTTATTTTGAATTAAATTTAGCTCAAAATATGATAATAATAAAAATGTAAACAGAAAAACTAAATTTTAGAAATTAACAGATTATAATGATTCGATCGGCATATTCTTTTTCAGTTGAAATTATTTTATTAATAATAGCATACCAAAATTTCAAGGCACGCGAGGATATATTTGGTTAAATTTGAAAAAGGAAAAATCCTTTAGGGTACTTAATATTTGATTCATTTTTTTTTTTACAAAAGATTATAAATTTAAATCGAATTATATTTTCGGTTGGGTCTTTATTTGAAGATAAATTTTATTGTGTTATGATTGATATACATATATTACTTAATTGTTTGTTGAGCATATGTATTTTATATTCTAAATTTCAATAGTTATGATTCTTTGCTTTTTTATTCACACATATAAAATATCATGTTTTATATACATGAAGTAAATATATATATATATATATAATAAAAAAAAGGTTTGCAATTACCGTATTCTTTGAGTTATAATTTAATTAAAAATATATTATTCGTACAAGAAAGAAATAGAGAACTTAAAATCTAATCCTGAATTAGACCTACAAATCGATGCTTGTTAAGTTTTGGTTTGATGTTGAATTTCTTCCAACTCAAAAAGGAAAATATATATTTTGTTAGTCAACTCTTCTCTACTTGATAGCCTCAATACAGCTGGATATTTCAATTCTTATACAATACATTTAGTCATGACTCCTAACTGGCATGCACACAACACTAATCCACCCATCTCTTCTCTGGAACTCAATTCCCCATCACAATATTTTTAATTTATGTATATATATATATATATTACTAATTAACATCTCCACATTAATTCATGCTTATTCACATTGAATCAAGATACTAATATATATATATATATATATATAGTTTATAAAATTATGGGTTTTAGTTTATGTGTATTTTTTTTTATATAGAAAATTGATTATATATAATAATAGTTATAATGAAAAATATAATAGATAATAAAGAGGAAAAAATAAAACTTATTAAAAAGGTTGATCATCATCTGCAGGCAGCCTAAAAGAAAAATAATGTCTATATATACATATATATAGATAGATATATGGGAAGGTGGAAATTGTATTGATTGAGAAGCTTGTAAAGAAGGCAAAAACCACATGAGGGACAGCCCAAAATCCTGAGATTTCTCTTTCTGAATCAGACCTGCACCACTCGTGCAAACCCTAAATTTAAAACTATTTCTTCTCCTCTATATTATCGTTTTTTTCATTAATTAATCACTGATCATCACCTGCATCCACCATGCACCAGATTCCCATAAAACAACTGTATATATAAACGAATACAGTAATTGTAAAGGTACTTGCATGCACAACATATACATATATAATATTGATATGGAATAATTATTATTTGATTCGTTGTTATTATTATTATTATGTTTACAGCTTAATTAGGATTGTCTCATGCACCAGCCTCTCAATCCTGCTTCTGTATTAATTTCTTAGATTATTCTGATTCTAAGCAAGGATCCACGTGAACGTAGGCCTATTATGAAAGTAAATTAATTAGTTGACTCTTCATTACAAATTTCTTGATTCGTTTAACATTGGTTTTCTTAGTTAGCCAAAGGTAAACGGGCATATATTATATATATATATATATGTATGTATGTATGAACGTATGTATTCATATATGTATATGTTAATTATTGGTTAATTCTAAACTCTTAAAACAAGATAAATCTAATTCTTAATCTAACCGATTGAGTATTTTAGTTAAAGAGAATTTAAGTAACTCCTAAATATTTATTTTACTTAAAAACTAATAAATTTATTAAAATTTAATTAATACATTAGTAAATTAAATTTTTAGTTTCACTGAATCATGTATTACAAATCAATCATCGAAATTTCATAATACACTCATGGAGTAACGAGATCTATATTTTTAATAAAATTTAAAGTTATGATTTTTAAATAAAATATAATAAATAAAAATAATAAAGAGGTGAGATGTAAAAATATTATGATATATATTGACATTGCAAAGGCTGTGTTTGGCTGGATCCGCAGAATGGATTTCTTAACTTTTTCCCCCTCATTTAATGCCTGGATTCATGTGTAGTGGTAATACCCTTTTGGTACGTTCTTGCTTTGGACTAACATTTCAACTTCTAAGAAAGGCTAAAGATGTTGCGGTACACTCACCTTGAGAATTTTCTTGTTTACCATACGTAATATATATGACTGTTACATAAAACAAAAACAACACTTAGTGTGATATTTCAATCTCACAGTAACAAAAAACAAAAAAATAAGATTATTGACTTTTATATAACTGTTTAAGTAAAGTATTATTAACAATTTGAATTTAAATTTTTAAATATTATTAATTTAAGACTGAAAAATAATATAAAATTTTAATTTTATATAAAAAATATATATAATTATTGAATTTCATATAAGAATTCAAATGACATATCATCAATAATTTAAATTTAAACTTTTAAAATATAATAATTTAGAATTAAAAAATTATTGAACTAAGTGTTTGGATTCGAAACTTTATAAATGATATGTGTTAATTTAATAGTTTTAAATCTTAAATTTTGTGAGTTTTTAAACTATTATTTGTAATTATGCGATGTATGATTTTAATTAAAAAAAAGTAAAAATTTAAAAGATACATGATTTCTAATTAAATATATTAAAAGGAAAAGAAAAAAATAAAGGAGAGAAGAAGAAGAAGATGACATTTCCATTCAGCATTGGAAATTTTCGTTTAACAACTAAACTTGTGAATCAATCTTCAAAAACTTTTGAGAGGAAAAAAAAAATGATATTAAATAATTACTAGAATTAGAATAGGAAAAAGTGGGGAATTGATCTTATTAAGACTTAAAAAAATAAATATAAAAAAAATACAATACTATTTTTTTTTTTTTTTTCAAAAAATGAAAGGTAAAAAATAGTAAATTTACTCGGGTAAAAGTAAAATAAAAAGCGGAAAATTAGTGAAGTAATTAAAAAATTAAAAAAAAAAAAAAAAGCAAAATAGTACGACTATATATATATATATATTTAAAAAAAAAAAGGAAAAGAAAAGGTGTACAAGTAGACAATCATCGTGTACTTTATAGATTTTCCTTAATTAATTACTGCCTAATACTTTTAATTGAGACGAGTTACCTATTTTCATTTTATAGTTGTAACTATAAGCATTATATACTTTTAATTGAGACAAATTTCTTCGAATTAATATTGTTAATGTAATTTTTCAGTTACTACTGTTTAACTAAATAATTAATATATTTCTTTTTTTATATGATAAATTATGAGTTTAAATCGCATTGTACTTTGTGTGTATATCATTATTTAAATATTATTTACATTGTATATATATTATTTATTTAATAAATTTATAAATTTACTAAAAAATTTAAAATAGATTCATATATATCACATGCAAAGAACATTTAATCATGGGAGAAAAATACTACTTTTTATATTGTAATGATAACAACAATTATTTTTATATATATAAAAAAAGGACAAGTAAGTTACATAAATATACTTTTGAAACAAAAATAATAAATTTTTTTTCTACAATAATGATACAAGTCATTACAAAAATAAAAGTATAGTAAAAATAAATATATTCTATAATTACCTATATATAATACACGTTCGAAATACTTTATCAGGAATTCATGAATATGTTCATCAATCGACTAACGAAATTTGACTCAACAGTTATTTGAATCTTAATTTAAAATAGATATTTAAATTTTGACTCTTATATAAAGTAAAATTTACATATATTTTAGTGTACTAAAAAATATTTAATTTTTAATCATCATGTAATGACTATTCATATCTCGAACATTGTTATTAATCAATAAAGTAGAATTATTATTATTATTGTAAAAATTTATTCTTGCATACTAAAAATTAGGCAGAAAATTGAGAGAAAAAGTCACAATTATGATAGAGGCAACAATGACCCAAATCTAATCTATAACAAATCCAACACCTATACATTTCCAACAACATAATTTTTTCTCTCTAAGTTCATATAGGTATATGTCAATTTAATCTCAACTCTAAATTTGAAAATTCTCTATAATTTCCTTTATCTTGTTCATATATGAACTAATTTTGGAAGATTTGGTGTCAGAAATTATTGAGGAATTTCCAATCTATTATGGAAATGCAATAATTAGGCTTTAGTTCTAAAAACCCTTTCTTAGACTTTGTATTAAGATTTATTGCTATATGTTTATATTTAAATATCAAATACAAAAGGTAAAACTTTATTACCAATACAAATAGATTTAACCACGCTGAATTTTTGCGAGATTTTTTAACTTTTTGTTTCAAAACGGCGAATTAATTTAATAATACATCTTCTTGTTTTGGTACTTATTAACACCATTAGCGAAATAATTCAAGTGTTACATACGAAAAGGAAAAAACAATCACTCAAATATTATATACAAATCAATTATTCTATTTTCAAATAAAATCAACTACTGAATTTTACTTCAAACATAATTTAAACATTATATTCTATGCAAATGATTATTCATAATATTATAGTAATATCTTCTTAATTGTTGTCTTAATTTTCTAACTAACTTGTCAATTATTCATCGAATAAAACTAAAGAAGATTCACCATGTAATGTTATTCACGTATATAAAAAGACAAGTTGTATTCACATGATTCATAGTTAATAGTTTTGCTTATCTAAAATAGTTAATATTTTTCATGACATCGGTTGTATATTTTATTTTAACATTTAGAATATTCATATATGTCAACTTTTTTGAGTTCTTATCTAAGAAAAAATAAATCTTCTTATTTCTTATTTTTATTTTAAGAACAAAATTAAGTTGTCAAGTTTAATAGATAAAAAGTTTATTTTAAGAACTACAACATTTAAATGCTTGTCAAATTTAGTAATTCTTATTTATTTAGAAAAATAAAAATTTTTAATACTCTTAAATAAAAATATCGAGTATCTTAATATATGAATGTCAAAGTGATTAACTTTTAGAGTCAAACACCCTTGACAAGAGAGATGAAAACCAACCAAAGTACTTTGTTTTCTCCCTTTCAATTTCTTTTTTTTCTTTAAATAATTTTGTTATATATTTAAAATTTTTAATAAATTTTCATATTTTTAAATAATTTAAATGTTAGATTGAGTTTTTAATGAATAATTTAAATGTTAAATTAAATTTTTAATTCCTTATAATTATTATTACTAAAAAAATATAATTATTATAAAATATTTTTTTGTCTAAAAACAAAGTAAATTTCTTAATATTTAATTTTTATAATTTTATTAATATATTAATAAATTAATATTTTTTAATTTTATTAAATTAATAAATTTATTATTATTAATTAATAATATATTTATAAAGTGATCGAATGTATTTATATAAAAATTAACAATTATCATATGTGAGTATTCTATTATATTTTTAAAAAAGGAGAAAATGAAACGGAGATGAGAAATCGCCGGCCTATTCTAGACGTTCGAACTGAAGATAACCCCGCCGTCCGATCAATCCAAAAAAGTCAAAACCCTCCATTTCCTTTTTTTTTTTTAATGTAAATTATCATCGATTTTCTTCCTTCCATTCCCGGAACAGCAACAGAGACTCCTACGTACTCTAAAGAATTTCACATTCAGACAAAATTCAACAGCTGCCTTGCAAGACTAAGACCACCTCTCTTCCCTCTCAAACCCCCAACTCAAGAAGCTCTCTCTTTTACTATCACTCTCCAAAAATTCCTCTTCCAAACCCCGCCATTTCCAATTTCTGATTTGTGATTTCTGCAACTCATACAAGAATCTGTCTTGGGTTTGTCTGAAAGAGAGATAATACCAGTTATGGAACCACCAGAGAGAAGTCAAACTGGTGCTTTTGAATCGGCGGAGAAGATTATCCTCCGGTGGGACTCCACGGCGTCTGAGGACGCTAGAGAGAGGATGATTTTCGAGGGGGATCGAGAAGGGGTCGATCGTTACTTACAGGCCGTCGATGAAATCCAACGGTCCATGTCGTCTGTTTCGATCTCCGCCGACGACGATGACCAGAGTAACCTCCAGAAACAGTCCAGCTGCAAGGTCAACTCCACCATCCAAATCGCCATGGCTCGGCTAGAGGACGAGTTTCGCAACATCCTTCTCTCCCATTCCACACCCATCGACGCACCTTCTCTCCTCGCCGTCACTACTTCCGATCCTTCTTCCTCTTTCTCCTCAACGACCCATAACGCTTTATCCACCCATGGAAGCGGGGAGCTCGATGAAGAAGAAGACGGCGAGGAAGGGGATCTTCTAGGTTCGGGTGAGTTCGGGAGCAGTAACAGCAGTACAAGGAGTAGTTACCGATCCACAAGCAGTATCCGGGAGATCGATCTTATCCCCGATGAAGCGATTCTAGACCTGAGATCGATCGCCCAAAGAATGGTCTCCTCCGGCTACCTACGGGAGTGCATCCAGGTTTACGGCAGTGTACGGAAATCCTCCGTGGACGCCGGGTTTAGAAAGCTGGGAATCGAGAAGCTCAGCATCGGTGATATCCAGAGGTTGGAGTGGGAGGCGCTGGAGAGTAAGATCAGGCGGTGGATTCGGGCTGCGAAAGTCTGCGTCAGGATCCTCTTCGCCAGCGAGAAGAAGCTCTGTGAGCAAATCTTTGATGGGCTGGGTACAGCTATAGACGACGCTTGTTTTATGGAGACTGTTAAAGGTCCCGCCATTCAGTTGTTCAATTTCGCAGAAGCCATAAGCATCAGTAGAAGATCGCCGGAGAAGTTGTTCAAGATTTTGGATTTACACGACGCGTTAATGGACTTATTGCCTGATATTGAAAATGTTTTCGACTCAAAATCTTCGGATTCAATTCGGGTTCAGGCGGCCGAGATTCTTTCAAGACTTGCAGAGGCTGCAAGAGGGATATTATCGGAATTTGAGAATGCTGTTCTTCGTGAGCCGTCTAGAGTTCCTGTACCAGGAGGGACTATTCACCCATTAACAAGGTACGTGATGAATTATATCAGTTTGATCTCTGATTATAAGCAGACTTTAATTGAGCTTATAATGTCAAAACCATCAACTGGGACAAGATATTCTGGTGATCCAACCACGCCTGATATGGACTTTGGTGAGCTAGAGGGTAAAACACCATTAGCTTTGCATTTGATTTGGATAATTGTGATTCTGCAATTCAACTTGGATGGCAAGTCTAAACATTACAAAGATGCATCTTTAGTCCATCTGTTTATCATGAACAACGTTCATTATATTGTTCAGAAGGTGAAAGGGTCGCCTGAGTTGAGAGAAATGATTGGGGATGATTACTTGAGGAAGTTGACTGGGAAATTCAGACAGGCAGCCACTAATTATCAGAGAGCTACATGGGTGAGAGTGCTGTATTGTTTAAGAGATGAAGGGTTGCATGTGAGTGGGAGTTTCTCTTCGGGTGTGTCGAAAAGTGCTTTGAGAGAGAGGTTTAAGGCCTTCAATGCCATGTTTGAGGAGGTTCATAGGACTCAAGCCACATGGTTTGTTCCAGATTCTCAGCTTAGAGAGGAGCTTAGGATATCTATATCGGAGAAGTTGATCCCAGCTTATAGATCGTTTCTTGGGAGATTCAGGAGCCATATCGAGAGTGGAAAACACCCAGAGAACTACATCAAGTATTCAGTCGAAGATTTAGAGACTGCTGTGTTGGATTTCTTCGAGGGATACTCCGTATCCCAGCACACTAGAAGAAGATCCCAGTGAAGTTGAGTTTTGTCAAATTAGGAACTAGGGAGACATTCTTTAAATTTTTTATGAAGTTTTTGAGTGATATGAGGGTGCTGGTCAATCTGGGCTGCCATCAATTCTTTCAAGTAAAAAACTTTCACCAGCTATGGAGGTTGATCTTGTTTAGCAAGGCAGGTTTTATTCTCAGTAAACAACCAGGCCCTTGGCCCTCAATGCTTCTGCACTGTAAGCATTACCATATCATGTTTGCTCTGTTACCACATTCTAGATTTTTGTTCATATGGTTGTTCCATTTCCATGTGTGTTCTCTCTGTTATTTATGATTATGATCAGGAAGCAATTGTTCTTTCCAACTGGCTGATTTCTTTTTACACCAGTTTACATTCGCGGACTTGATCCAAAAAAGCATATGGGAAATGAAATCTCAGAAAAGGTAAACCGTTCAGCAATCCATACACTTTTCTGTAATTAAAAATTTTTAATATAGAAGAACTTAAAAACAGATTTGGAAGAGGAAGCTTAATTTTGGGAATGTCACATAAAACATTTAAGACGAATCTATGTTGTACTTGTTTGATTTGGTGAGTTTTCTGTGTTGAAAAGTATGGTGCTTGATGTGTATTTATATGGATTTGGTGGTGATCCAATTAATATCGTTTTCGGCTGATCCAATTCTGGTAATTAATACTTTATGACAAGAACTTGTGAATCAATGGTGGGGTTGAAGTTCTAAAATGCAGGACTTACTTTGGAAAGGAATCTTGTATTTGATTCCAAAAAAAAAAAAAAAAAAAATCCAACTTTTTTATTTTATTTGCAAATTTACACTTGTTTTAAATTGAGAAAATATTATTTTTATTAAAAGAAAATAAATTGAAGATACTGTCGAATTTAGAATTTCATTAAATTTACTTAATTTTTTTTTTTTTTTATAAAAGTAATATATAGATATTGATCGTAAAACAATAAAAAGAATATCTAAAAACAGCATACACGGAGTATGATCTAAAAGGGATGTGATTTATCAAAAATAATTAATAAATATAAAAAGTTAGAAAATTTGAAGTTTTAAATCAACAAAAACTGTGTGTTAGGTAGGAGTTGAAGGGAAACGAAGGAGGATCACCGATCAAGTCTCCCACCCAAATTCAATCATTTGATTGCTACCTTTTGGAGGCTTTTTGTGCATCTCCATGTCAACGAAGAAGTTGGGTAAATATGGTAAAAATATATATATATATATATATGGGTAAATATGTACATGTGGTGAATATGTGAGGTGGTCATTTACAGGAGTTGAGTATATACGATAAAAGATACCACGAATTATTACATAAATCCTAAAATTTGGCAATTACTATGATTAATTTTTCCCCACACAATTTTTGAATTGATGAAATTATCTTTTCCATAAATATCAATGTTCTTTTTATGTTTTTACCATACAGAAAAAAATATCAAGATATTCAAAGGAATAGTAGATTTGTGTAAAATATGCATTTCCTCCAAAATTTAATTAAAAAAAAAGAGATCTATTTTAATTTGGTATTTTGTCTGAAATTTTTTTGTTCCTTGATACCCAATCATATCTTCTTTTTTTTTATGATTAAATGTGCCTTTATAATCCTATATATTTAAGAATTTCTGAACTCTTTGTAACGACTCCGGAAATTTAAAAAAAATGCATATAATAATTTGAGTGCGAAAGCAAAATAAAGGTTAAGGTTAACATCCCTTACACGATAACTTAAAAGTACTAACAAACATTACGGAATAAATTTTCTGAAACAAATACGAAAAATAGAAAAAAATAAAGGAAATTATAAAGTATATAGGGTCTACTCGTAGTCTTCTTGCGGATCGGGCTCGGGAACTGGATCCTCCTAATCTGAAATTGTTAAATAAAGGGGTGAGTTACACTAACCCAGTAAGGACATCACAATATATCGCCGTCACAGAAGTAAAGGTTGGTTGAAAAACCAAAAACAACCAATGGAGCACAAATTTTAAACAAATTCATTTATTAATAATAAAACCATTTATCGTCAACTTACCGCAGTGAGATTTATGAAAACAATAACATTATAAATATCATGATTTCATATATAATCTACAACATAGCACATATTATTCTGTCATATTCAAATCATCAAATAATAATTGCCCATTTTTATCAGCCTACTAGTATCCATGGGGATCCATAGGGGTGTTCCCGCTACACGTGAACCATTTCCATTAACAATCTAAATTTTAGGGTCGTCCCCATACCCCGTCCGGTATGAGCGTCAAGACACTAAATCTCAATACTCCGTCCGGTATGAGGGTGAAACGGGCTGTCCCCATACCCCGTCCGGTATGAGCGCCAAATGACCAAGTCTCCATACCCCGTCCGGTATGAGACAACGTTCACGGTAGGATTCTCTATGAATTCGGTCCGCGCACTATCTCCCAGGATATCTAGTGAGGCTGTCACCTTATCTGTTTATTAGATCACATCCATTTCTTGTTTATCCTTAATCTTCGTTACCAAATTAAACACAATCACATAAACAATGAACATGTACCCGGTAATACAATCATATTTTAAATCCCAAAATCGCATAGTGGTCAAGTAATACAATAATACATGCATTTAAAACTCCAAAACCAAATACCATCATGCCTTTAAACTGTAAAATAAATCAACAGAAATCAACAGAAAACAATGTCCGATTTTAGGCTCTATTAATAATCTGTAATTAATCATGCATATTTATCTAACTTGTATAAAAGACCGTATTATTATTTATTCGAACTTCACATATATGATAGGAAATAGGGTGAGGGGTCCTTACTTGATTCGACGCCGAAAACTAGATGGTTACTGCGCCTATGGGCGGTCCCTAGGTTCCCTGAATTTTCTTTCGAGAACTGAAACGCGCTTACGGTACCTACAAGTGTCCCAAATAAATCTAAAAATCAGACCCAGGGCCCACTCGACCAATTTTAAAATTCCTGCACGGCGGCTTCGTCGTGCTCCGGCGACAGTGATCCGCCTCGAGTTGGCTGTTTTCAGTCAAATTCAGCCGAACTTACACCGGTTCCTGCGAGAAAACACACTTAAGGCCCTCGGTGGGCCGAAAAAAAATGAAAAACTGAAACTCATCGACGGTGGGGCTCTCCGGTGCGGCGGCTCCTCCGGCTCACGTTGCGGTTATGTGTTTTCCTTTGGCAACCTGTAGAGAAAGAAACGGTGGTCACAACGGTAAAAAAATACATCGAATTGGAATCGGAAAGGGCCTCATCGGAGGCATTTTTTGAAACACCCCGCGGCGGCGTTTTTCATCCAATCAGCCAGTTCTTTCACTTCGATTTGGCCATAGGTGTATTTAAAATTGAATTTTATGTAAGAGGGAAAATTTTTACCTCGTTTGGCGATCGAAAATTGCTCCGGTACGGCGGCAGGTGGCGGCGGTCGGCTCCCCGGTGGCTAGGCTGTCTTCTCCGGCGAGGGGCTCTAGCGGCTAGAGTTAGGGTTTGGGTGCGGATGGGGTTATTTATACCCATCCGCTTTTGATCTGAGCCGTCTATCGTTTTTAATATGGACCGTCCGATTGCGATTAAATAGGAAGTGAATCTGGACCATTCATCGCGATTCAATCTGGGCCGTTCGTGCGTGCGGGAACGGATCTCAGCCGTTCGATTGCGTGCACGCAGATCGGCCACGTGGCTTCCCCCCGCGTGGCCTCCCGCGTCAACGTCTCTGCCACCTGGCGCGTCTTGGTTGGTCGGGGCTACTGACCGGGCAGCTGACGTGGCATAACTTTTCTAAATTGTGTTTTGACCCTCCGATTTTCGATTTTTCTTTCAAAAATACCCCCAGAACTTAAAATTTCACCCCTTTTTCCTAAAATTATTTTCAATTAAATCCTTAACTAATTTTTACCCCTTTTTATTAATTATTATTATATGAATATAATTATTATTTATATAATAATAATTAATAAAAAGAAAAAAAAAAGAAAGGTTGGGTGTACAACTCTCCCCCCTTTAAAAGAAATTTGGTCCCTCAAATTTGTCTCTTACTTTTGATCGAACAGATGGGGGTACTGGACTCTAAAGTCTGATTCTAGCTTCCATGTGGCCTCCTTTGGTGTGTGGTTCTGCCATATGACCTTCACAAAGGATATCTCCCGATTGTGAAGTAATCTGCTCTTTCGATGCACAATACCGACTAGTACTTCCTCATAGGATAAATCTTCCCGGAGTGGAAGAGGTTCGTGGGCCAAGACATGAGAAGGGCCCGGGTTGTACTTGCGTAGCATGGACACACGAAACACATTGTGGATATTAAAAAGTTCTGGAGGCAGTGCTAGTCTGTAGGCGGCAGTACTAGCCCTGTCTAAAACTTCAAATGGTCCAATAAATCAGGGGTTCAGTTTCTCCCTCTTGCCGAACCTACTAATTCCCTTAAAATGAGTGACCTTAAGGAACACCCAATCGTCTTCTTCAAACACTAAATCTCTCCTCCGAGTGTCCGCATAACTCTTCTGTCTTCTGCCTGTTCTGAGCCGTATGAATGTTCTTCTTAATCTTAGCTATTTTGGATGTAATCTCCTCTACCAACTCTGGGCCGAACAATTTTCTATCGCTCATTTCTTCCCAATAAATCAGTGATCTGCATGGGCGCCCATATAATGCCTTATATGGAGCCATGCCAATACTCGTTTGGTAACTGTTGTTGTAGGCGAACTCTATCAAGGGTATATGGTCATCCTAATGGCCCCCGGAGTCAAGGACATAAGCTCGGAGCATCTCCTCAGTGTACAGATCGTCTTTTCTGACTGTCTATTAGTCTGAGGGTGAAAGGCAGTACTGAGGGACAGCTTTGTTCCTATGACTTGCTGGAAACTACTTCAAAACCGAGAAATGAACCTGGGGTCCCTGTCGGACACCACTGTCACTAGAACTCCATGCAATCTGACTACTTCCCAGATATACATTCTTGCCAACATGTCCAAGGGATCGGTCATCCTGATGGCCAAGAAGTGGGAAGACTTGGTAAGCCGGTCAACAACTACCCAGATGACATCATGTCCTGAGTGTGCCTTAGGTAACCCTGTCACAAAGTTCATGGTGATATGTTCCCACTTCCAATCTGGGATCGGTAAAGGCTGAAGTAACCCGCTTGGTTGCTGATGCTTTACCTTGACCTGCTGACATACCAAGCATTTAGACATAAAGTCAGCTATGTCTCTTTTCATCCCATTCCACCAAAATCGGGGTCACATGCTTTGGTACATTTTAGTGCTTCCAGGATGCATGGCAAACTTTGAGCTATGGGCCTCTGTCATGATGTCTCTCTTTAACTCACTGTCACCTGGAACACACACCCTGTCCTGCAATCGGAGTAACCCATCGGCAGAGACACGAACTTCTGAGCTAACTCCCTGTTCTGCATCGTTCTTGAGGGCTACTAAGGCGGGATCAGCTAACTGAGTTTTCTTTATTCTCTGGATTAACTCAGGCTGGACAGTCTATGACCCAAATATGTGACTCTCCTGAAGTCCTGAAGTCGAACCTGTTGTGTGGCCCTAATTTGCCTGCATTCTGAAACCATTAAATGGGCTAAAATACCTGCACTTTTTTTGCTGAGTGCATCGACTACCTCGTTGCCCTTACCCGGATGGTACAAGATGTCACAATCATAGTCTTTAAGAAGTTCTATCCACATTCTCTGACGTATTTTGAGATCCTTTTGAGTAAATATGTGTTTCAAACTCTTGTGATCAGTATAGATCTGAAAGGTCTCTCCATATAAATAATGGAGCCAAGTAAAATCGAAAATCGGGGGTCAAAACATAATTTAGAAAAATAGCGCCACGTCAGCAGCTGCGTCAGTAGTCCTGGCCAAGCAGGACACGCCGCGTGGCAGGGACGCTGACGCGAGAAGCCACGCAGGACGGAGACACGTGGGCGATCCGTGTGTGCGCGATCAGACAGCCCAGATCCATTCCCGCGTGCACAGACGACACAGATCAAAAGCGCACTTGGACGGCCTAGATCTCACACGTGCAGACGGTCCAAATTTGATCACGCACAGACGGCTCAGATCGCGTCGCGATGGACGACCCAGATTTATTTCTAATTTAATCGCGATCGGACGGTCCAGATTAAATCATGATGGATGGCTTAGATTAAAAGGAAAAGGTTATAAATAATCGCATCCACACCCAACCCCAAACCCTAGCCACCAGAACCCTCGCCGGAGAAGACGACCCAGCCACCGGAGGAACCTGCCGCCGCCGCCCTGGAGGATTTTTCGGCCGCCAAACGAGGTAAATTTCTCCCCTTGGCTTGTTTTTCGATGTTGAATCTCCCTGTGGCCAAATTGGAGCCAAACCACCAGCCGATTGGCCGAAAAACACCGCCGAAGTCGAGCGGCGCCGTCACGGGTTTCCTCGATTTTTACCTCCGATGAGGCCCTTCTCGGTTCCCGTTCGATGTAATTTTTATACCACTGTGACAATCATCCTTTTCTCTACAGGTTGACCGGAAGAAAACACCAAATCGCAACTCACCCCGGAGCAGCCGCCGTACCTGAGAGCTTTGCCGCCAGTAAGTCTCAGTTTTCTAGAATTTTTTGGCCAACCGAGGGCCCTAGGGGTATTTTATCACAGGAACTAATGCAAGTTTGGCCGAATTCGGTTAAAAACGGCCGAAAACAGCCAACCCGAGGCGGATAGAAGCCAAAGAATTTATTAGTTTTCCTTATAGCATTCATTCATAGTATTTCCTTTAAGTTAATTTATTCTTTCATACGTTTAATTCGTTTTGGTTATTGTGTAAGGGATGTTAATCATAATCTATTTTATTTCGCTTCCAC